>NW_016165870.1:0-26057 GCF_001687245.7 Rhagoletis zephyria | reverse complement strand
AATTATATAGGTGAGCTTTCCATGTGGCAAATCCTATATCCGCAAATGCCTTATGCACTGTGCTCTGCTGAATCAGTGGGCAGCTGGCGTTGGTGAATCATGCCGGTCCTAAAAGGTGAATTTTGAAGAGAGGAATGTGTATGTAAGTATGTACATATGCATATATATGTATGTATAGCCAAGGTCAAATATGGGAATGTTGAGAATAAATGAATGAGAGTGGGAGTGTGCGCAACAAAAACTGATGGAAAGTAAAATTAACTGCTCGTTTTGTACAAAAATGAGAAACAGCCAAGCAATGGCAATACAAAAAAAAAAACGAAAATTTATTTGCGAAAACAAGAAAATGCGTAACAAAACGAAATGGACAGAAGTGCATCGTTCAAGCTTTGAATCGGTGCAGTAAGCAACGCGGCGACTAATCAGCTGGTAAAAGATTGCGCACAGCGTTAAACTTCAGAAAATGAAATTTTGACTATATAAAATCAATTAAAACATTTCAGTTCCATGCCTCGGTTATTTGTTCTTGCTGGCGTAAGCGGTGAAGTCACGAGAGCTAGTGAAAGCATTGCAAGAGAGTAAGGAGAGAAATTTACTGTGTAGTTGTAGCTCAGACAACGCAGCTTTCACATCCACTAAGGGCCGGTTTTTCAAAGTCCGGTTAACACAAATCGGAGGTAGAAGCTTCGGTTAAACACAGTTACTGCTGTATCGATCACATGTTACATACATGCATGATGTCCATAGTGTAGTGGTGGCAGTGTTGCCACTTTGGAAATTATTACCAAAATTAGTAGAATTTTTTTCTCATTTTGGCAAATGTTTGTTGAATTGTTTTGTTTGAAAAACAAATAAAACTTTTCGTTCCCGTTTTATTTTTCGTAGTTATCTTTTTATTACAAATACCTTTCCAAAAATGCAGTATAATTTATTGCATTCATTTTCGAACGCTTTAATGCACACTTTTTATATAAAAGGCGAACATATGATGCTCCATGCAAAACTCTTTTTACTGGAATTCCGAGGAGTTTTTGATTGCCTAAATATTTCAATGGTTATTTAAATAAAAAGCAAGAGTGGACAGGTATGTTAATACGCACTTTGATGGTTCACAAAAAACATAAATCAACGCCATTTTTATCAACGGTATTGTTAAATGAAAAAAAAAACAAACTATTGGAGGCAAAAAATTTAAAACATACCAACGAGCATTTTAAGCTGCACATTATTGGTTATGCTCAAATATTATGGGCTATAAAACTCCATACCTTAAAAGAGTAAAAAGGTCGAAATTTAAATAAAATTTTCTTTTTTAATGTTTTATTTAGCTTAAATCCTTGATATTTAAGTGTTTGGTTAAAGCACAAAAAATATTCTTATAAAAAAAAAATCCCAAAAATTTTTTGCTTGAAAAATTATGAATTAAAAAAAATACCAAGCGGTTTTTTGAGTCACTGTATTTATCTTCAATATTCCAGTTGAAGTTTTTTCAAATGTTGAAGCTTTTATTGTTACCTTTACTTTCATCGCTTTCGCTTTTGGTTCAAGAAAACTGAGAAGATGCCATTAATATGATCCCAAATACCGTATAATTAGTTAAAAGGAAAGTTCTTTAACACAATTTGAATTCTTATTGAAATAACTGAAAAACTAACAAAACTAAAATAAAAAAGTTATTAGTAGATATTTTCCAGATTTGGAAGATTTTTTCAAGTGGCAACCTTGAGTGGTAGTGATAACCAGACATTGAACAACCGGCCCTAATGGTTGGTGAGCAAGCAATGCTGCGCCAACTTAAAATCGTGAAACCACAATGAGCTTATCCCAAAAAAAAATCGATAGAAAACCTGTTCGGCAACCATACAAACTTGCTCACACACATATAAACGCGCGCAGACGTACCTGTATAAGTGCATACGTATAAATGGACATATGTATGTATGGATGTACATTAGGCATATGCCTTTTGCATATAATTAAATATTCCAATGAGGAATGAACCAACAATATGTATAGGGCGGATTCACCTTTTTGGATTTTAAAAATTGATGGTTATGTTCCTAATCAGCGACCCCAAAACCCTCCGAGTAACAAATTTCAAATGAATGCAATATTATTTCAAAGTTTTGAAATCGGACAAATTGAATTTTTGAAAAACGCTACTCATTATTTAAAGGTTAATATTTTTACCCAATTTTCTTCTATATATTCGTATATTCTCAACATATTTTTTATTTGCTCGCTCAAAAGAAGTTATTATTACTTCATTTGTATTAAGATGGGTATTCATCTAAACGCTTAACCTCTTAGGCGCGTAAACCTCGTTAATAAGCCAAAATTAAATTAAGTAAATTTACGAGGCATTTACGTGATGAGATGAATTCTCTTAGTAAATATTAAAAGAACTCACCGACATGTCCCCATCAGAGGTAGCCGAACCCTAATAAAGGAAATAAGTCTCAACATTTTCAGGCCAAAATTCAGGTTGGGTGCGTATGTATGTACGGCCTTTTAAATTTTATAAATTTTCATTATTTTTATGTCGAAAAGTAAATCTGAATAATGAGACTGTAATCTCAAGTTTTGAAAAAAAAACCACCGAAACACGTATGTAATCTAAATTCTGGGTCGTAGTTTATGGATCTATATACCGTTATTCCAGATTATGTAATTTTCACAAGATATTCTTAATTGCATAAAAAAAAATTTCAACATTAATAAGGAAAAAATTAAAATAATAACAAATCTTTTATATTTTGTTTTCAATTCTTCTACCAAAAAATCTGGCTACTAACGATATAAATCGATGCATAAATAAAACACTTTTAAATGGTCTAATGGAAATGTCCAATAATTTTTTTTGTATGAAATAGCAGCAGGAAATAATATTTCTCATACGCCATATCGTACATCTCCGTACTCGTACATAATCGCACATGGCATATGAGTAATATTTTCCGTGTTAAAGTTTGAATTTTTTTTGTCAATTGTAATTCAAACTTAAAATGAAAATATCTTGGGAAAGTGTTAAATAACCCATATATATGAGTACATGCTGTTTCAGTACCACGTTTGAAAATCCCATAAAAAGCATGTGGGCATTTCCATTATGTCGAACGTTACCATCGTACACATTCAACCTGAAAAAAAACGTAATCTAAAACGCGTTTTTATTTTGACAATCGCTCCTATTGGCAAGTTTTTGTCTTCAAGATGATTACAAAAGACCAAGGCATTCCCACGTGACAAAAAGCAGAAGTGGTTTTCGTGGCCAACAAGATGAATGCCGACTTCAGTGAAATTTGAGGCAATATTTCAATGTAACTACTTTGAAACTGTTATGCATTTATGTCTCTAAAACGGTTTGGTTCTACCCAAAAAGTATTTACACCTACTTTTTTAAATTTAAATATAAACACTGTGGCACGGCCCTTAAATACGTTAGCCGCCCAATTCAGTGTTTTCTTTATACATTTTTTGTAAATAAATTTTATCAAGATTTTTATCAAGTAAAAGCTCCCTTCATATTCTTGGTCAATATCTATAAAACAAAAAGCTCTACGATTTCCGGATGNTTTTTTGAGTCACTGTATTTATCTTCAATATTCCAGTTGAAGTTTTTTCAAATGTTGAAGCTTTTATTGTTACCTTTACTTTCATCGCTTTCGCTTTTGGTTCAAGAAAACTGAGAAGATGCCATTAATATGATCCCAAATACCGTATAATTAGTTAAAAGGAAAGTTCTTTAACACAATTTGAATTCTTATTGAAATAACTGAAAAACTAACAAAACTAAAATAAAAAAGTTATTAGTAGATATTTTCCAGATTTGGAAGATTTTTTCAAGTGGCAACCTTGAGTGGTAGTGATAACCAGACATTGAACAACCGGCCCTAATGGTTGGTGAGCAAGCAATGCTGCGCCAACTTAAAATCGTGAAACCACAATGAGCTTATCCCAAAAAAAAATCGATAGAAAACCTGTTCGGCAACCATACAAACTTGCTCACACACATATAAACGCGCGCAGACGTACCTGTATAAGTGCATACGTATAAATGGACATATGTATGTATGGATGTACATTAGGCATATGCCTTTTGCATATAATTAAATATTCCAATGAGGAATGAACCAACAATATGTATAGGGCGGATTCACCTTTTTGGATTTTAAAAATTGATGGTTATGTTCCTAATCAGCGACCCCAAAACCCTCCGAGTAACAAATTTCAAATGAATGCAATATTATTTCAAAGTTTTGAAATCGGACAAATTGAATTTTTGAAAAACGCTACTCATTATTTAAAGGTTAATATTTTTACCCAATTTTCTTCTATATATTCGTATATTCTCAACATATTTTTTATTTGCTCGCTCAAAAGAAGTTATTATTACTTCATTTGTATTAAGATGGGTATTCATCTAAACGCTTAACCTCTTAGGCGCGTAAACCTCGTTAATAAGCCAAAATTAAATTAAGTAAATTTACGAGGCATTTACGTGATGAGATGAATTCTCTTAGTAAATATTAAAAGAACTCACCGACATGTCCCCATCAGAGGTAGCCGAACCCTAATAAAGGAAATAAGTCTCAACATTTTCAGGCCAAAATTCAGGTTGGGTGCGTATGTATGTACGGCCTTTTAAATTTTATAAATTTTCATTATTTTTATGTCGAAAAGTAAATCTGAATAATGAGACTGTAATCTCAAGTTTTGAAAAAAAAACCACCGAAACACGTATGTAATCTAAATTCTGGGTCGTAGTTTATGGATCTATATACCGTTATTCCAGATTATGTAATTTTCACAAGATATTCTTAATTGCATAAAAAAAAATTTCAACATTAATAAGGAAAAAATTAAAATAATAACAAATCTTTTATATTTTGTTTTCAATTCTTCTACCAAAAAATCTGGCTACTAACGATATAAATCGATGCATAAATAAAACACTTTTAAATGGTCTAATGGAAATGTCCAATAATTTTTTTTGTATGAAATAGCAGCAGGAAATAATATTTCTCATACGCCATATCGTACATCTCCGTACTCGTACATAATCGCACATGGCATATGAGTAATATTTTCCGTGTTAAAGTTTGAATTTTTTTTGTCAATTGTAATTCAAACTTAAAATGAAAATATCTTGGGAAAGTGTTAAATAACCCATATATATGAGTACATGCTGTTTCAGTACCACGTTTGAAAATCCCATAAAAAGCATGTGGGCATTTCCATTATGTCGAACGTTACCATCGTACACATTCAACCTGAAAAAAAACGTAATCTAAAACGCGTTTTTATTTTGACAATCGCTCCTATTGGCAAGTTTTTGTCTTCAAGATGATTACAAAAGACCAAGGCATTCCCACGTGACAAAAAGCAGAAGTGGTTTTCGTGGCCAACAAGATGAATGCCGACTTCAGTGAAATTTGAGGCAATATTTCAATGTAACTACTTTGAAACTGTTATGCATTTATGTCTCTAAAACGGTTTGGTTCTACCCAAAAAGTATTTACACCTACTTTTTTAAATTTAAATATAAACACTGTGGCACGGCCCTTAAATACGTTAGCCGCCCAATTCAGTGTTTTCTTTATACATTTTTTGTAAATAAATTTTATCAAGATTTTTATCAAGTAAAAGCTCCCTTCATATTCTTGGTCAATATCTATAAAACAAAAAGCTCTACGATTTCCGGATGACGGGAATTGATTTCCACATGAGTGGAACTGATTTTATTGTCAAATGAAATGTCATATGAAAAAAGCAAACAAGCCTTATGACTGCCGAAGCCGATTAGGTAGATATGTTGACTATAATTCCGGGTGTCGCAGGTTCAAATGCCGGCACTTGGAGTATTTAATTGCTGGGATATTTTATTAATATACAAAATTTATACATTTCACATGAAATTTCAATTTGTCAATAGCATTTTCAATTTATCAATAAAATGGCTCTAGATTAGGAACTTTCTTTACCAAATTTTGAAAAATGCGTTATTTTGTGTTGTTAGTTTTGTGGGTTTATCATAATTCCTCATCCTTTCCTAAAAGGTATATATATTTTCAGAAAAAGGTCATATGCCTAATGTACTTTCTTTCATACATAGTGTGAGAGAGCACGGGGAACTGTTTGTTAACTGTACGCGCTCACACACAAGCTTTTGATGGGCGCTCCACACAATCAACGTGCAACGTCCGCCCCCGTTAACACCATTGGGTTGATGGGGTCTCAAACGCATATATAGTTAGCGTTCAGTATACATACATAACACAAAAGCACAAAATTTACTAGGTTTGCTTTGCGCTCGCTCGTACACACCCAGCGACCATTATGGCAGTGTGTACTCTCCGCTGCCGTTTCTCGATTCTCGTTTCAATGCAGCCAAGCGTGACGAAAAGCCTTGTAGCGAATTTTCAAGTTCACTGTCAAGGTCGCCCGCTCTCGACGCAGCTCTCGAATTCGCACTGGTACTCGTCGGTACAACTACAACTGCGAAATATGTTTGTATTTTTCGGCACAAAAAAATAAAAAATTAAAACAAATTTGTTTGTGCCAAACGTGCGGCGGTAGCGTTCGAAAGCCAGCTGCAGCTGCAGCAGCAGCAGCAGCAGCGACAAATTTTACTTTTTCTCTCTTCTTCGTGTTTCGTACATACATACATGTATACATATACCTACTTAAGTATATATTTTAGTTGCATTTTTTAATTTCGCTTCTGTTGCATTGCTTTTAAGGATTTGTTGACAAACACACCCCTACAAACGTAATCGTTTAACATACATACACACATATGTATGTATGTATAGGATTATGTGCAGTGTTGCCATTTTAGCCGTTTTCCGGCTAGATTTAGCCGGTTGAGATAGCAAACAGCCGGAGAAATTTCCATTTAGCCGGGAGCCGATTAGTTAGCCGTTTTGCAGAAAAAAATTAACCGTTTTTAGCCGATTTTGCTATTTGCCTTGTTTTCTTAAATTTCAAATATGTATATATGTTTCCATTTTTGACTAAGCGACCCAAAATCTGTTAGAGATGGCCACTAGCCTTATCGTGGAAAAAATTTTCATGTCAGGCAGGGTTGTATGAAATTGGGCCGATTTCGCTTATTTTTATTTTAAACGAAGAAGGGATTTTCTTCATGAAATGTTTGTTATAAATGTCTTAATTTTAAGTGTGAAGTTTTATTCGCAAACTTAGAAAATAAGAAATTGTTTCACTGTTAAGACACTTAAGATGCGTTTGTGTTTGGATATAGTGCCAACAAACAGAATAAATATTACATGTAGATATTGTCTTCCCAGATAGCGCATATTCAATTCTGCCTAAATTACAAAACATCATTTGGCCCACTCCCAAAGGTTTAAGGTAAGGGGAAATTGATATTTTCAAGCACTATGTAACCATATGTATTTTTTTAAACAAACTATTTTGCTGAGGACTTATTTAAATTCCAAAAACCGAATGCCAACTTGAATTAAAGGAACCAACACTGAAGTGAGTCAAAATAAAAATAAAAGACCACAAATTTCTATGAAAAGTAAAACTCTCTGGGAATCCTACGAGATATCTGCCGGTCATATGACCGGTCATCTTAATGGGTGATCTGCAGTCTTTTGGCATCATATTTTACATCAGAATTGAAGGGATTTCTGAAAAATCTGACCAGTTTTTTTGTGTAACTGTGATTTTGCATCCCTTGTCAACATATGGCCTCGGTTTATGTTAACTTAAGGTCATTGTTTTACTGCCTTAAAATTGAAGGAAAATTTTTACAGCGTCTTTTATGTGTACTGGTTTCTGTTTGAGTGTATTGAGAATCGGTCGGTCTGAAAAGGCCTTCTAGGGAAGACAATAGGTTTGTTCGTCGAAAATCTAGCGAGAATTATCACTCAAGATATCAGATAGTAAGAAAAAATGCTCCTAAATTCTCTCTCATGTAGAGAAACTTGCAAATTTCTGTACGAACGTAAATTTGCAGGTTTTTCTCCCAGCGTGTTGATTATATAGAAAAACGTTATATGAACAGATTAAAGGAATTGTAATTTTTATTTTTTTTTTAATTTGTTTGAGCAAAATCGGACTAGTGGTTCTCGAGTTATGTCAAAAAAAGACCACCAAAGGTGACAATTTCCCCTATATGATAGTTATATATATATCTCGATTCCTAGACGTGACCCAGCGAAACGCCGGGACACGTATAACTTCTTTTTTATCGATATAACTTTCCCCGGTAGTTCGAACCCTTCCCGATCACTGACTCCTACCATTTGTCTCACAGTGTTATCGTCGACAAAAAATCCAACCATGTGCCACAATCATATGTTTTTCCTAATTGCAAATTCTTGTTGACAACATTTTTTCCGGCTTGAATTTGTAACTTCTCTCCAAGAAATAGTGTTTTTACTCGTGATTTATTTAAATAAAACATGTGAAATTTAGTTGAAACATTTTAGCTGTTTTTAGCCGGTTTGCCAATTTAGCCGGTTCGACCAAAAAGTTCTGCTCATATTTATACAGTGTCGAATGTTTATTGACTTACCTACTTTGAAAATTCGACGCCTGCAGATTGGGTTCGCAAAGGACATAAATCCTTCAATTGATATTTCAAAATCTCTCAGATTAACAGACTAAAAAAAGAAGTTTCATCAACCGCAGTCTTCGATGTAAGGTTGCCACCTGGATGTAGTTAACTGTACGCTCGTTTTTTTTTTTTTTTAATAATATTGCCGCACTTCTGGGTATGCACTTACCGCTGCTCAGCTATAGTCAATTCGCACTCTTGCTTCCGTGTTCACGTCCCTGAGAAACCCAAGAAGGAGATGTTGTAACCAATTCGAATGAAGCCTTGGTTAACGGCAGAAAGTGATTTTATGGGAAATAATATGATTGCAAATACGTTTTGATATCTACAAATTTGCAGTATATCAAAAATATAATTTTTTTAGTCAAATTAGTTTTATAAATTCCCATAAAAATATTGCAGCCAACAGCAGCAACCTTTGTTAGTTAGGAAAGTGTATACCTATGCATGTTTGTATTTTATCATTTCTGAAAAATTGCCCCCTTATATGGCCACGATAATTTGATTTAAAATTGTTTGTGTTATCTGTTTTGATAGATAGAATAATAACACAAGGTTACAAGAAATTCGACCTTTAGCATTTGACCATAATTTCTTATGCATAATTTCCAGCTGAATACGAATACGAAAAACATGCGCTTCTCGGCAATACCAATACAAATTTCAGCCTTAAAATACAGCGAAGTCCTTTTTAGTCGTACAAAAATCACAATTTATAAGTCACTCACAATGCCCGTGCTGATATGGACAATGGCATCATCTGGATGAAACGATGACCTGTATAAGCTTTTCAATGATATATACATACATATGTACATAGTCCATAAAATTGAGATACAGCGATTCCGTTGGTGTGGTTAATCCTGAAAGTACTTATCCAATGCGGTACCCGCTGATGGTACCGGATGAAGAGGAAGGCATTTCTAATTGGCGAGAATTGGCACGACTGGCGTTCTTTTTTGTACTCGGCCAGAATCGCTTAGGCGGTTAAAGCGATAATCAAAAAGAAAACTAGTTTTACTCAAAACACGTCTCTGGATGATACAGACAAAGTATTTAAACGTGATTATTTTAGACTTACATATATCTTGAAAATAGTTCCTTTCGTCTTGCTTTCATTCTTCCACTAGCGGTATGTAGAGACATACATATGTTTGTATGTAACTAAAAAAGATAAAGCACTGTTCTCCGGTGTGACACAGTGCACTTGAAAGTTCTTCTTTTTTCATTGCAAACACAAATAGGTGCATTTATAAGCTAAACATATACGATGCACATGAATATCCGTAACCTTGGAAATACGTACATATGTATGTACATATGTACAAAGGAAGAACGGTCATATATACATATATGCTGCATATGTAAATAGATATTTATATTCTATATACATATGTATGTACTATATTCAGAATACATATATGTATACTTACATATATTTTCTGTGTTCTAGTGGCGAACAATTTTTTGCTGACATCATCAGCGTTCCTGACCAGCCCTACGGAAAACCGAGTAAGTAATTGTGTTGCACATGCCACCAGTTTTTTTCCGCCTATATGCACATATACNTGTTCTAGTGGCGAACAATTTTTTGCTGACATCATCAGCGTTCCTGACCAACCCTACGGGAAACCGAATAGGTAATTGCGTTGCACATGCCACCAGTTTTTTTCCGCCTATGTGCACATATATATGCAATTGTGTCTGTGGGAGTGAACAAGTGTACACACTATATATATATACGATCGTATGTTTATTTTTGTGTAAATGGAAAAAATAATTAGATTTTTTTATATAACAAAAAGCAGAGCGGAGAATTGAGGAAAAAAATAATAAAAAAACAATGCACTTAAACAGCGCAACTTATTTAAACACGTACATACGTGTGTATGTATGTATGTAGGTACATACATATACATATTTGTCTTGTAATTCATTTTCTCCATTCCTTTTTTATATACTCATTAAATACCCACCATGCAAAACATGAGAAATAGGCAACAATCGCCAATGGCAACATATTGGCGACTTGCCGATTTATTGTCGCGGTGAGAAATCGGCAACATAGTATCCTTCCTGTAATTTTAAGGCGGATTCACTGTTCGTGTCCGGACACGTTTTGTTAGTAATTTTACGCGTTCCTTTCCACTATGTCCCACTGAGAGGGTGACAAAAATGTGCTGATCACTCTTTGTTCGAATCAAATTGATTTTGATTTTCTGTCCAAACGACTTGATGATTCGGGTTGCCGCGTTCTCCTTTGTATGCGTTTGCAGCGAATTTCATGTATTATTTGCCCTCAAAATCGTATGTAGGCAACAATATAATCAGCTGTTTGCTTCAGAACAAAATAAAATGTCTCGAAATGAACGGTGAACCGTACTTCAGCACCCTCTCTGGCAAAAATTTTTGAGAGCAAATAAAAAGTTGTCCAGACACGAACGGTGAACCCGCCTTTAGGAATATATTAACATTATTACTCCCAAACTCATGAATCTTGCGTCAGCAGGATACTCCAAAAGCATTTACGCCAAAGATAGGGAGTGAAAAAATAGGAAGTGCCATAGCGAGAAAAATAATTAATTTCGTTTTTAAGTTCCAGTTTTGTACAAAAATAGTGAATAAAGTATTAAAAAGAATAAAATTATTGCAAATATCGCCTGTAGCAATAATAAAGCGATATGAAAACGACTCATTCAGGTAATAAGAAAGCGACTCGCCCAGGCGAGTTGCCTTCGGCGGATGTTTTAGAGCGACTGGAAATAAGAAATCGATACTATGGAGGTATTACCGGCAATAAATTTGTTGCCGAGGGCGAGACAGTTTCTTATTGCCGGCAACGAAAATTGTTTGCTGGGTACGAACTTATTTATGTGTGCACATTAGGGTGGTCCATAAATACACGTGGGGAAAAGTAAAGTCGGAATTTTTATGCTCTCACCGCCTAGGATTGTTCTATACCGAAAAAAATATATCCCATTTTTTTTTTTCAAAATTAAAAAATATTTAGAGGTCGCTCAAAGCGCCCAAAGTTTTCCATGTATTTTGTATGGGGAAAAAAAAACTTTTCGTAGAAATGGTATAGAATTCTTAAAAATCAATATTTTTCTATGAGAGTACTCAATTTGTCTGCATCAGATTCCCAATAATAATACTCATATTTTTATTTAACCATTTTTTCATCGCAACTGTAATTTATAGGTCCGCCAAAAACCCACAAAAACCCCGAAAAATTCAATGGGGGGGCCAATAAAAAATCTTTAGTATTAAAAAATGGTTAAATAAAAATATGAGTATTATTATTGGGAATCTGATGCAGACAAATTGAGTACTCTCATAGAAAAATATTGATTTTTAAGAATTCTATACCATTTCTACGAAAAGTGGGGTTTTTCCCATAAAAAAATACATGGAAAAGTTTGAGCGCTTTGAGCGACCTCTAAATATTTTTTGATTTCAAAATAAAAAAATAGGGGTATACTTTTTTCGATATAGAACAATCCTAGGGGGTGAGAGCATTACAATTCCGAGTTTACTGTTTTTGGACCACCCTAGTGTACATACACGTGTATTTGCATGAACGTATTCTGTAAAAAATCAGTCAAGCGCTTTGAGGTGGAATAGAACCATTTTATTTAGTATTTATTTCGAGCAATGCATTATACAACAAATTGTGATTCACTTAACAAACCACCCTGCAACCCGCTGGTCTCATATTGCATTGTGTAATTGCGCTAGAATATTTTTTCATGTGATAGATATTGTTTTTGTGGTTTTCATGCAAATATACAAATATTTCTTGTTATATAAAGCAATTGAATGTCAAACTAAGAGACAAATTGTCGTCGCGAATGATTTTATTTATTTACAATTTTTGAAATAAAAAATAATATTTATATCTTTACATATACATACATACATATGTACATACCCAGTGGGAATTAGGAGCACGTAATAATACCTTATTAGCAACTTACTCTTCACCTGGCAGTCATTACCATTTCCCTGCCGAACGTCCCTTACTTTTACAAAGGCATGGCCGCCTTATGTAAGTAGGAATTTAGAATGTACATTTGGTATCAGACATACTTCTGAGCCGCTTTACAAAGTAAGTTACGTGTAATGCAGAGCAGTCGCTCGGAGTAGTTCGGTGCTTGGAAATAACTTCGGCTGCACGTTATTTTTCAACTGACAACGTAATGTGTCTTCGGAGGTGACATTGGCCATGATGACAATTTTGGTACTAAAAACTGAAGGAAAACATGGCTTACCTCGCAAGGTGCTTACCTATTTTCCCAGTGGGTACATGTATCACAGAACAAACACACACTTAAGCAAGTGCAAACTAAGCTTTGTAGGTAAATGAAAATACGATATAAGTGCGTAAATGGGATATACCTACATACATACAGTGACTCAAACAAATAACCACCTTTCCATATTTTTTTTAATATTTGTAATGTTTTTCGAGCTAGATATTTTTTCTATAAAAATACCGTCCAAGCTTTAACCAAAAATATATAAATCACAGTTTCATACTTTATACTAAATTTAGGAAAAATCCACAAACTATCATCAAATTTAGAACAAATTTTCATCAAATATCTTTAGAACATTTTTGGGTATGCAGTTTTATAGCCCATACAATATAAGTCTAATGAAGTGCAAGTTTTAGCCGGCTAAAAAATCGTGTTGATTTTAGAGAATTTTGATAGACTGCTTTCGCTTTTTTTTTGTATAGTATAACAAGTGCAAGCTACAAAAACTGGCGCTGTTTTTTTGAAATTTTGTTGCTATCGGCCTGCCACATTTTAGTTCATAAGAAATTCATTCTTACAACAAAAAAATCAGCTCGAAAAATATTACGAATATTTAAAAAAAGTCAACAAGTGGTCATATGTTTGAGTCACTGTGTGTGCATTATAGATACAAAACTGTGATACATATATATATTTATTTATGTACATTAGGGTGGTAAAAAAAAAACGTAGAGTCGGAATTTTTATGTTCTCATCCAGTAGGTTTCTTCTTTGCTGACAAATTTATATGCCTGTTTTTTTTATATTAAAATTATATAAAAGTTTGTAAAAATATTTAGAAGTCGCTCAAAGTGCTCAACGTTTTCCAAGTATAGTATAAAATAGTATAAAAATCAATTTTTTCCGATGGGAAAAGTTTGACTCTCTTCAGCAGACTTTCAATAATAATGCCAAATTATTTATTTAACCATTTTTTAATATTAACTATTTTTATAGGTCCCCTAAAAACTTCAAAAATTCAAAGTTTTCTTGAAAAAATGGTTATTTTCGATATAAAATACATGGAAAACTTCGTATGACCTGTAAATAGTTTTTTGACTTCGAAATAAAAGACAGAAGAGGGAGTTAACTTTCGGACTTAACTTCTTTTTTTTACATACATTTTTGCACCACCCTAATGTATACACATATTTATGCACGTAAACTACTCATTCGTAATATAAGGCATGTGTGTATATATGCACATAAACTTGCACACCGCTGGCTATTTGTATACAAAGCACCATATTGACGACTGCTGACAGCGGATTAAAAATAAAAATGAACAATTTTGTAATGCTTTTAATTATAAGTTGCACCACCTGCATCCTCTGTGGGCAGTCATAAGCGCAATTAGCAACAGTTGTTGCCAAAAATATTGTTATTTCAACGTACAACGAAAGGAAATATATTAGCCAAATGTTATGAAAAATAAATCGTTAAGTACAAAAATTGAGAATATCTATGCATGTGCTAAATGACGTCCACGGATATTACCTATTAGGGTGGTACTTAATATATCAGCATCTAAATTTTGTATGAGGAAGCCCTTTGCTGAGTTATATGTACGTATATATGCTGATCAAAGTCAAAGCCCTTTGTCGACCAAACAGAAGTAATGAAAAATATTTATTTAAATAGATTTTTCTTGAGAGCTGTAAACTAAGCTTAAAAGTAAAATAGCAAACTAGAATTTTAGAAGTTTTTGCAATTTTTGAAATCAGTAAATGTGAGGTGGCCGCACTATGCATAGCAACTTAATTAATATTATAATCTTCGTAATTATGGTGGTCCATTTCACAAATTTTTACTCAATAGTTAATATGATCGGAGATGATCGAGGCGAGTTTACTCCTTGCGCTGAATGTTGCAAATTTGAACCATCCCTTGATACTGAAACGCCTCATCTGGGAAACGGTCTATGTTGGTGGCTGATGATATCATTGTGATGAACTCCCTTTCTCCGAATGAAAAAAAACACATTCGATTTCTAGATGGTATTTTATATATGTACACACATTTCATATAATAAATACTGTTCGAAATATAACCATCCTGGGAAAGTTTGCAGTAGGTGTCAATGAAAAATTTGTTGAGTTTTTGTCTGCCGAACAAACGACCGTGACATAGATAATTCTGTTATTTATTAATATCGCCCACGTAAGCGGTTATTTTGGAAGCTTTTCCTTTAAGCGCTTTAAGAGCCCGGTTAACCGCTTAAAACAACGGCAAACAAAATTTTCCTTTCGCGGAGTTCCTACGTCGGCTTATTCGGCCGAAACTCTACGGCAACCTAGCAGCTTACGTTGCCAGCCCCTTAAACATATTTTAATCCTTACCAGTGAGCACCTTCCAGTATGGCATTGGCCACCTGATTTGTCGAGGAATTGCGAATTTTTCTTCGATCACGGGTTTTTTCGGATTGGCCCGCCATCATAGTGCTATGAGGGTGGGACTTGTTTGCAAATCCACCACCGATGTGCTGGTTTTGCTCAGCGCTCACAGGACTAATATGATGTTCATCTATTCGTGAGCAGCCCACATATACATGTGTAATCGGTAACCATCACCCTCTCATACGCGGTAAGACCTACTCGAGTCTACTCTTTTTGGTAACCCATCTCAATTATAGTTCTCCATAAGTTCGCTGGTATACGCCGGTACAAGCCTTGAGTGCACCTTGAGCGATACCATGTCCTTGATTGCAAGAGTGTCCCAACCCTGTGTCAGCTAAGCACCCAAGTCTGGCCACATCCCTTACCGCCGATATCGACGAGCACTGGAGTTAAAGTAGTTCGAAGTTATCCATTGTTGCCTTCTGCACTGTCCCCTAATGTTGGGATTCCACAGTAGCTTTCTTCCCAAAATCAAGTGCAAGTTACTGACTCATAGGGCTCCCCCTTTATAACCTTAATGTGTTAGAAAATGCAAAATGTTTTTTGTTTTTTTATATCTTTCATGAACATGAAGTGGTAATATTATTTTGGTCCGATGTTTTCAGGTACCAGAAATAGAATAGATATACCCATGAAAAGTATATCGTACTGATAAGAATGACGAGCTGAATCGATTTAGCCATGTCTGTCCGTCTGTTTGTCTGTTTGATGCAAACTAGTCCTTAAGTTTTCGAGATATCCGGTCGAAATTTGGTACACGGATGTCTTTTTATAATGTATTAATCCTTTGCCACACCCGACAAAATTGGACCACTACAACATTTTTCTATGTAGCTCTCATTCTGATATGAGTATTTGCGTTAAATATAACTACTCCAACAGAAAATGTTCAGTGAAAACTACCAACATAGATAAGTTTTAGCATACATATAACTGATTGTTCAAATATGAGCTTTTTGGGTGTAACTCCTATCTCCACTATTTATCACGCAATTTTGTGAACTTATTTAATAATCACTCATGCAATATATTCTAAAAAAAATCATGACGATCGGTTCTGTCTTAAAGCTTCCACACAACTGATTTTTCAGATAAGAGGTTCTGCCTTAAACTCCCTTAATTGACACATCCGTAAAATTGCGCTATGTAAAATCATAAAAGGTTTACTGAGAAAAATCAACAAGATCGGTGTTCAAATATGAGTTTTTAAAGTGGATAAGGAGCTCAAATTGGTACCCTGTTTGCTTTTTATAATTACATTTAAAAAATTTTTATATTCAAAATTAGATGCGAAAAACACGGGCATACTAGCATTCGAGGTTCGAATCCTCCAGCAGCGCAATTTTTCCCTTTACTTAATTAAATATCTTTTATTTTTGTAATTCTCTTTAAATTTTTAGAATGTATGGTTTTATAAAGTATGATACTTTCAAATTTTTATAATTTCTTTCAGTTACTTTTTAAAAACTTATTTTATTTTATTTTTTTTTTTCAGATTAATTTTTAATCTTTTTTAACTTAACTTTGCTTAATTTTTAAACACTTTTTTATTTTTTTCTCCTTTTATCTTTATTTTTTGTCTTTTTATAATTTAATTTTCTTTCAAGTTTTAGATTTTATTATTTTAAAATAAAAAAAATATTTTTATTTTTTTTATTCTTCAAGATTTGTTGTTATTTTTTATTTATTTTTTTCTTTTTAAATTTTATTGTTTCAGAATGAAAGATACTTATTTAATTTCATTTCATTTTTAGAAGCTTTGTTATTTATTTCTTCTTTTGACTAATTAAAGTCTTTTCTTTTTTTAATTTAATTTTCTATTGGTTTTTAGTTTTTATTGTATTTGGTTAATTTTTTTACCGTTTCCTAGATTTTATTATTATAAAAAAAGTACTCATCTTTTGTAATTTAAGTTTTTCTAAGTTTCTATATTTTATTGTTTCAAAAAAAAGATAGCTTGTTTTAATTTTATTTAACACTCAAACTCTCCTAAAAAATCGCACATAATGCCTTTATTTATTTTTTTTCATTAAACCATATATGTATATATATGTATTTTTTTAGTTAGTATAGTTAGTTTTTTTCTGTTTTAGTTTGGCTGTGCCGTGAGGAAACTGGAGCGTTTGTTCACAGAATGACCCAAAGCGCAATTAATGTGTGGAGTATCTGCTAAATGAAAATAGTAAAAATAAGATCCACTAAATTTGTTTTTAAACTACATTGAAATTCATGCAATGGGCATCTGGAAAAAAATTTGAAATTGCTTTTAAAAAGAAGTTTGTTGAGCTTGTTGTTGCTTTGGTTTACAAAATTATCTAAAGAGAGTTTGAGTGTTAAAAAAAAAAATATATATTTTTTCTAAAAGACAAACAGAATAACGCTGAGATCTCCTCGTTAGCATATTTTTTTTTGTCAATTAGTCTTTCGAAAGAAAAAAAGAGCTTTCAAGAAGTTGACAGAATCGACATTTACCATACAAAAGAGTTTTGTCTATTGAAAGAATGTCGAGTGTTGACAGTTTCCAGACCTGCCCTGTTAGAATAAATAATGTACATATATCTTCCAAAGTAAAGATTAAAAAGTTAGGTTTTCTATTAATCGTGGAAGGTATGAAGGCTTCGGCATAGCCAAAGACAGCACTTTCTCTACTTGTTTCTGGTTTTTTTTATTATTGAACTTTTTACCTCTTCTAACTATAATAAGCACATGAAACCGAGTATAAGAAGGTCAGCGGTTGCAAAAGGCATGGAAGGAATTTTAAACAAAGTTTCACACTATGTCAAATTTGAAAACTTTCCATTTATGCTAAGGTTTTATGTATCTAGTACTTTGTGTGAATGCATTTGGCTAAAGAATTGGAAAAGCCAATTAAAGCAAACAAGCGAAGAATTGCATAACGGTTGTCTAAATTTAAACACATATGCAACAACTACAATTCACACGTATAAATTTGTACAATCTCCATTGAATATACATAATGCAATTGAAATGCAGTGCGTTACAACATTTAATTAAATTAAACAACTAAACACGATGTGCCATGTGCACAAGACGAAAATAGTAACAACAAATAAATTCAATTAACAACCAAATCGCAATAGACATACATACATACATGCATATGTACCTACTACATACACACACGTATGTGTGTACACTATAGTGATGTACCTACATATGTGCCTATGTGCATAAAAGAATGAGGAGAGCAGGGCAGAGTTGCGGGATCAAAAATATTTGTTTCTACAAGTTCAAGCCCACTCCAACCGTTTTGAACAAAGCCGTTTTCCGTACATACGGACCGGAAATTTTCTTTCTAAATCTATTAAATATAAACCCTTCGAGGAAATATTTCTGCCTGAAATTATAAGAAATAATATTTTGATAATATGAAGAAGAATATGTAAACCCAATACTTCTGAGTATCAGACATGTTAAATAATGATTAATAATCATAATTATTATTAATTAAATAATTTTTTTGGATAACTGTTTATTATTATTATTAGCACCTTTTTATTGATTAATAATTAATTGTTTTTTACTTACATGATTATTATTTAATTATTTTCAATTATTTTTTACTTTTTTTAATTGCATAATTAATATAATTATTTGATTACACTGGTTTACAGAAAAAAATTTCAATAGATGTCACTGTGCAATGACTCTGATACGTTTTCGAGATATTTGCAATTTAACGTTATTCAGCTTAAAACTTTCCGATANCACATACATACATATGTATGTATGTACATATCAGCCGCCATACTTAAATACTTTTGAATTCAAAGTACTTGGTTTGATACTAAATACCCACATAATTATTAATTACATCGTACATATGTGTGAATACTAATGTAATTAATTTCCAGTAGGCATGGGTAACACTGNGCATAATTAATATAATTATTTGATTACACTGGTTTACAGAAAAAAATTTCAATAGATGTCACTGTGCAATGACTCTGATACGTTTTCGAGATATTTGCAATTTAACGTTATTCAGCTTAAAACTTTCCGATAGGACCGATAGTTTCTGACAAATTAATTAATCATTCCAGTATTTTTTTTTGTAATGAAAAAATTAATAGAAATCAAACTTTAACCGAAGAAAAAATTAAATAATAACAGGCTCTGTGTAAAATTTTTGCATTTGTGCTAAAGCCTGTTCTGTTACAATGAAACTAAATTACTAATGAAGAAAATCTATCGATAAATAAAGAAATAGTGAGCAGTCAAATGAAAATGCGCAAAGATTTGTGTATGAAAAATGAGCAGGAAAGAATGTTGCGTATACGCCACATACACCTGATGTCATTTCACCAACGCAAAAGTCACTTAAAATTAAAATAAATAATCTATGCCAAGAAGAATAACAACAAAATTTCTATTACGAATCATTTTTTTTTTCTACGAAAAGTTTGTCAAAATTGAGTTTGGCTGTTATTCTTGACATAGAATATTTATTTTAATTTTACTTTATATGGTTCAACTTTTAATTTTGCAAAGATATTTATTTTACTGGGGAAAACACCATTACTCTGAAAACGATTTAAGATGGGACATGAAAGTTTTAGTAGGCCATAAAATAAAAAAATAAAAATAAAAGCTAACTTTTGCAAGTCTGTCCAGCATATATTACTGTAGATTATACTATCAGAAAATGTTCACACACGAATTGCCATACAATTTTCACACAGTGTAACAAGATAAACAGCCTTACAATCAACTGGGCTTTGAGTTGATTGATATTTTTGAAGGGCAGGATCGGAGAGTAAAAGGTAACCAAATAGGCAAGCTTCAAATATAATAAACACGCAAAAGTAATAGTTTTCTGTATGCCAAACTAATTTATTGTGCGATTTCATATACTTACACTGTGTGTCGTAAGTGTCATATTGTTGTATGTCGTAAACTTGTTAAGGGCTGAAAACATATTGAGGGTGTCCGCATGGCAGCATAATAGTCATAAAACAAGTTTTCTTAAAGTCAAAGATATATATTTCGTTGCGGTTTCGAGTCCTCTTAGCATACATATGTAGTTATGTACAAATGTACATATATGCCACTTACGACACCTTACTTAATTCTTCGCTCTAATCGATACACTTATCGCACACCGTCTTCAAAAGAGTCACAACTCAAAATAATACGTTTGTCAGAAAATGCGAAAAACTATTTCTTATTACTTTACCTTAGGTTTTTTTTTAACAAATTATAACAAAAATTTGCTATGAATGAACTCATGCAGCCCTCTACCCTATTTTGAAAAAAGATACCCCTGTTTTTTTATTTCGTAATCAAATAATACTTAGAGGTCGCTCAAAGCGCTATAAATTTTACGTTTTTGAAATTAAGCGCTAAAAAATGTACCCATTGCTTTTATTTATCTTTAAGCAAAAGGTGGATAAAATTTCGGTTATAATTTGTTGAAAAAAACCTAAGGTAAAGTCTCCCTAGCCCATACATATGATTAGCATGTGCCAAGAAATAGTTTTTCGCATTTTCTGACGAACGTGTTATTTTGATTGTATTTTGAAGATGGAGTGTGATATATGGGGGAAAAAAATAAAAATTTACGTGGAAATGGTACAGAATTCTTGAAAAACAATACTTTTCAAGCAGAAAACTCTGTTTCTCTTCAGGAGACTTTAAGTAATAATAGCCAATATTTTATTTTTCCATTTTTAATACTAAAGATTTATTATGGGTCTCCCTTTTTCTTTGTGTTTTTGGGGACGGGAGTATTTTTTTCCGGAACAATCCTAGGTTGGGAAAGCATTAAAATTCCGGCTTAACTTTTACTACCCTAATGTACAAAACTAAGTGCCTAATGCGAATCATACGAGTCAGATGACTCAACGATTTTAATAAATACTATCAGCTTAATGCCTATTGGAGAACAAATGGGGAGAAAATAATTTCTAACAACCCGCTAAATGCGAGTACAAATACAAAAATTTACAATTTACTTATAAGCAGTGCCAGTATTTATCTATCACCGTGTTCTTATAATGTACATACATACATATGTACAAATTAAAAAAAAAATAAAAATTCTTCAACTACAAATGCATGCACAAATATAATCGAATACTGTATAATGTAGGAGAGCACAGCTGGTGGGATGCGCATTTTGGAGATGAATACGAATAGATATCAAGAATGTATAGGAGTAGATATGTACAGTGTGTTCACTAAAAAACGAACAGTAATTACGTCTTTTCTATAAATGCGACTTAACATTGAATACATCAGTAGGCTGTCCTTTTTCAGTCGCATGTTTGAGAAATAAACCTTTTAGTTATTTTGTGAAAGTAATTGCATATCTAAGCTAATTTAACGATGAGCGCCATTTATAAAAAACGGTTTGAAGCATACTTTCTGACAAAGCATCCTAAGGGTCCAAAATGGGGTACAGATCAGGCCGCAAAATACATGGTAGCTACCCGGACTTTTGTTACAAGATGGTCTAAGCGCTGTGAAAAAACTGGAAACGTTGACGATGAACCAGGAAGAGGACCAAAAAGGAAGACTTCAGAACGGCAAGATAAGGCGATAACAACATTTTTCAAAGAAATCCCTCCGTAACCTTGAGAGGAGCTCAAAAAAAGCTTTCCGACCGCAGAATAGAATTATCCCTTAATACAATTCGCAAAAGGTTACACGAAAGAAATGTGGTTTACGCCAGTGTACTGAAGAAACCGCTTTTGACAAAAACTCATGTCGAAAAACGATTGCTCTGGGCAGAGCAAAATAAAAACCGTGACTGGACAACCGTAATCTTCACCGACGAATCTTCATTTTGGTCAAATAAGAGAGAAAGTCGTGTTTGGTCGGAAAAAGGATGTAAAGTTGTGCAGAGGTCCGTTAAACATTCCGCAAAGGTTCACGTTTATGGTTGTTTTTCCGCAAAGGGATTCGGAAAGTTATTGTGCTTTACCGAAAATTTGAACGCTTCAAAAATGATCTAATTGTATAAAAGAGGTTTACAGATGTTTTCTGATAAGCTCTACGAAAAAAATAGTCGAGACTGGGTTCTGCAAGAGGACAACGATCCAAAGCATCGGAGTCGACTTTGTACTGAGTGGAAACAGAAAAATGGGGTAACAACAATGGATTGGCCATCCCAGTCACCTGATGCAAATCCCATAGAAAATGTTTGGGCACTAATGAAGCACAAGATAGCTAGAAAAAATCTGACAAAAATAAAACAGTTGAAAAGAGCACTTACAAAAATTTGGAGAGGCTTTACTACAGACTATGCGGTTAAATTATCAGAAAGCTGTACACGGAGATGTCAATCCATTTTAGATAGCAATGGTGATTGGACAAGCTATTAACTTAGACCTCAAAGCTGTATATAAAATACGTTTTAAAATAAGCATTGAATTTGTTTTTAAATTTGACATTTAACACTTTTATTTATGTTCGTTTTTTAGTGAAAAGACTGTATATACATACGTACCTACATATGAAGATTCATATATCGTATTTAAGTACCCAACATACACATCCATCAAAAGTGCATATTTGAATGTGTATATATGTACGTACATTAGACCGCAATATTTCGGAAAAATGTTAAGATTTACGTGAGCTGGACCGATTTGAAAATACCTCCAAAAATGGAACTTTTTATGAATAAAGTTTCTTAAAGAGCTTTTTGAAAAAACCCCTCAGATGACAAACCAGTTTAAGCTCACAAAATCTACATCAAAGTATTTAAAAAATATTTCTACGGAATCGTAATAATGAGATTTTTGATGCTGTTTCTTAACTTTTTTCAAATAATGATTTAAGAAAAACTTGAATAACTGAGCCAAAACTGTTCCTATTCAAACTTATGAGGTATCAGTGGAAATGTATTTTCCCACTCATTTTGTTTCTTTGCAAAAAAAAAAACTAAATCACGTCCCAATTTTTTTCAAACACCAACATATCTTATTTCAACTTTTCATATTTTGAATGAGTTTATTTGCAATAACATCAGGAGTCTAACTTGGTAAGGTTTTGGTTGAGTTATTCAAGTTTTTCTTATACCAATCTTTGAAAAAAGTAAAAAAAAAACAACATCAAAAATGTCATTATTACGATCCGTTGAACATTTTTTTAAGCTTAAACTGTTTTGTTATCTGAAGGGATTTTTTTTTAATTCTTTACGAAACTATTTTACAAATTTTAAAATCGGTCCAGCTCATGTAAATCTTCATACTTTTCCGAAATACTTTGGTCGCAAGTCTTAGAATATAATAGATTTTATAATTCCAATGGAAACATAGTACCGATTTTTTTTTTGTGTATGGGGAGGGATGCAGTCTAATGCACATACACATGTGCATACCTATGCATAATAGATGTATCTATGTACATATACATAACTCTGTGCATGCATTCATATGTACATATGTGTGTATAAACGCTAAGGTGTGGCGACATGACAGCCGACGCAAACGAAGGGTTGCCAAAGCCCACAGCGGACGCGGAGCAGCGGAAGCAGCGCCATACTGGATTTACCAGCAGCTGACTGAGGCTGGAACAAAAGCGTTGCAGCAGCATTGCACAAACGCATTCGTGATATTACATAATATCCTTGAACTTGAGCAGCGCGCTTCGGCATGCTGCCGACCACGTTTGCCATATTTTAACATGGCTGCTGTGTTGAGACTAAAAAGAGGCGAGAGAGGTGCAAGTATTTAATATGGGAGTCCTGGTGAGGCATTTGGCTGCTGCCGCCGTCGGTCGGTTGTTTGGCACATTTAGCTGATCGGATTATTCTTCGCCTGTCCGTTTATCAGCGTCTGCCAGCGACGACGGCAGTAGAAACACCAACAATGGCGTTGTGCTCTTTGGGTCGCTCGGTTTGTTGGTCTCTCGGTTGGTAGGTCTTCCACGGCAACTACTGCACCTCAATAAACCGCCATCCCGCTTGCATACAGGTTTTACGGGGCGGCGAGGTGCACTGCCGAGTGATGTTGTACGTTAGCTGCGTTTGTATGCATATCTGCGCACATTACGTGCAAGTACATCGGGGTTTAAGAGCTTCGGCTGTAGCTTCGTGACGTCTGCAGCAGCCACATTTCGGTATTTGATTGGCGTTGTATATACATACATATATGTATGTATTTGCATGCATAAATGCAACACATAATCACAGATGTACTTTCTTGCTTTCCTCGTAGAATTTCAGGCCATTTATTGCTCTCTTGCTACGTTCCGGACTCCCTGTTGACATTGAAAATCGCAACGAGAATGAACGAGCGAATCGAATGAAGAATACATAAAGTGCGCGCTGAACTACAGCAAACACATACAAACACATATACATATGTGGATATGTATGTACACGTGTGCTCTTATTACCGCAAGGACAAAAATAAAAATTGCAATGTCTGCAATGTGCAAATATGCCCAGAGAACGCGCTATCAGACCCATGAAGAATCCATTAGCCAGCAGCCGAGCAGTTGGCAGACGTCAGCGAAGCAACCAAGCCAAGCAACAAAACGTCCGATTGCGTTCGACCAACCAGCGGTAACTCGACGAAGCAGTTCAAGTAGTCATAGGGCCTGACGACGCAAACGCCACCACGACAGTGGTACAGTTGAGTAAAAATTGGTACTCAAAATTTTAGTGTTACATAGTAAAGCTAAAAAACTATACATATATTGAGCATATTGCTCGCAACTAAACTTACAAAAATTCTGAAAGCAATAGCAGTGAAAAAAGTGTCCCAACAACTACAAATTGCATAAATCGGAAAAGTTTATNTGAGCATATTGCTCGCAACTAAACTTACAAAAATTCTGAAAGCAATAGCAGTGAAAAAAGTGTCCCAACAACTACAAATTGCATAAATCGGAAAAGTTTATGTTACAGGAAAAAATTTGTAAAATAAAAAAATGGCGATACAAAAGTGCAAAATGACATCAGTGTAACTAAATAGCTAATAGTAAGCGTATACGAATATGTGCATAACTGTGTATGTGTGCGTGTGAATATGTACATAGATGGCGGCACTTCCTTTGTTTGCCCAAGTAAAAATGGCACGCGAAAATGACATCAACCACAGCATTTGCTGAGCAATTGAGTGGGCTGCTGAGGGCCGGGCAGGGAGTAAGCAGCTCCAAATACATTAATACATACATCGAAGGAGGGGAAGAGAAGTGAATGCGCACATCAAATACATACGTCAAACGTCTAATGCCAAACCCTAAACGTCAAACCTATGCATACATATACAGTCATGGGCAGAATTATAGCGCACTTTTACTCGAAAGTTCTAAACTGTTGCAGAGATGCGATAAATGAAAAAATTTCAAGACACACGATAGAATCAATATAGTCAAAAAACTATACGCCAAATATACTAAAACTGCATTGTTAGTTTTTCAAATGTATAATTGTTTTAAAAAATTATTTAAAAAATTCAGTGCAATGTAAAATAAGAGTATGGTTACCAAATGAAAAAGAAAATTCTTTACCATTACTAAAAGTAAAATATTTTTGGTTTACAAGCACGAACAGGTACTAAAAATGTCCTTTGATTTATTTTTTTTTAAGCCAATAAAGTTAGTTTTCAAAAATAAATACTGAAAATTTTCAAGGATATTAAAGCATACAATTTTAAAAGGACATTTATGCACCAAATTTTTTTTTTTAAATTTTATCGAGCTTTCTTTTTTATTTGACACCCATTTTGTTGTTGCACTGGAATTTTGAAATAATTTTTGAATTAAACCCCCTTTCTTCTGATATGCATATTTGTATAC
>NW_016165869.1:23503-26058 GCF_001687245.7 Rhagoletis zephyria | reverse complement strand
CTTATATCATATGAACTAGGAGTGCCAGTTACTGTCGAAAGTCGACCGTTTTTCTAGTTTTTAAGACCCTTGGAGGTGTTTTGTAACTTAGAACACAAAACTATTTATCGGAAAATCTCCTGCTTTGGCACTAAACGGTGACTTAATTTTTTTATAACTTTGAAAGTCTTTGGAAGACTTGAAATTGACTCGACGCACTCCAGTTTGTTGATAAATTTCGACAATTTGATATATTTCGATAACTCAATGAATTTGAAAAACACTGAAATCCTATAACCCAACAAAATTCGACAACTCGACTAATTTCGATTATTTTTGGTAGATCTCGATAACTGTGCTCGATAAATTTCGATAACTTAAATATGTATATATCTTGATATAAATCGATAACTCGATAAACTCTTCGAAACCTCTAAAAATTTCGATAACTCAGTTAGTTTTTGTGGCTCCATATTTTTCGAAAATTATCGACAAATTTCAATAACTCGTTACACTTTGGTGTCACGATAAAATTCGATAAGCAGTGATAACTCGATAAAATTTTGTGAGCTTGAAATTTCGATAAATCAATATATTTTAAAAATTCCAAACACTTCGATTCAATAAATCGACAAGTTTCAGTAAAATACTAAATATCGACCAATCTATAGGCTGAAAGATCTCGATGCATTACGATAACTCGATAAATTTCGTTAACTCTATAAATAATGACAATTCAATCGATCACTTATGAAGGTCGGGTGAAGAAGGTATTATTTTAAACCCGCAGTCGGAAAATTCTGTTTCCTCGAAGCATCCGTTAACGGACAGAGGACATGCAAGTTAAAAGTACCAGAAATTGGCACGAAAATATTCATAAAACAGCAGAGAGGCGGAAGGTATGCTTGAAGCTTTCTTGGCAGGCGCTCCATACTAGGTCCCAGCAGCAACTCGAATTACTACCTTCTTGCAAACTACGATCTGCATACGATTTCGCTACTGGCTCTCAATCTATCAAATAAACAAGTAACTTTTCATTGCCTGGAACACTTGCGCAGTAGGAACTTTTTGGCTAGTTCCAGTCACAAAAAAAAGAGGGAAGGAAGACGTCTTTCCAAAAGGAATAAATCGGAGACAGATGGTTGTGAGTGCGAAGAGTCGGAGATGATGGCAGGCAGGAATCTAATGGTTTCAATTCCTCGGTTAGGGCCTGCGAAGACGAAGATAGAAATCTGGTAACAGACGTTCAGAGTACACTATCGGTGAGGAGGGAACACTATTTCATAGCGCGAGGTGAGGCAAGCCTTCCGAAGCCATGTATAAATTTGGGAATGACTAGCTGTGCGACCCTTTATAAAGGCTAGGAAATCCATACGTATGGATTATGGTGCTCCCGGTCTGCACTCGAGATTAACCAATGACGTAACTTCGCAAAGACAATTGGTGAAGTTTTTTGATCTCAGCCCAAAGCAACAAGTTTAAGTAAACAAAAAGTTTATTAACGGTCAAGTACACTGTGATAATGAGATATTGAAATCCGCTGCACTCTGTTTAACACTGAAAAATCTATGTTTATTCACCTTGCTGTTGTTTTATATTGACTGTAACCTGCCACGGAAACAGTTAATGACAACATTGAAATAATATATCGATATTGATCTGGGGCAGGATTGCATAGTGTAAGGTTGGTATTCGTGCATACACTGTAATTCTCTATACATACATACATATTCATGTATTTATGTATGTGCATGTATTCCATGAATCACCAAGGACGTCTGGTAAAACAAGTGCAATGCAAGTACTGAGGTGGTCAAGTGACAGAGAGACATGTTAACGTACATATATGTACATACATATGTATACAGACCTTTACATAAATTCTGGTTTTCTTTGAGGAAATGCTAAGCGCTGATAGTCATTTTACTAATGGTTAAATAAGCAACGAAAAGTAAATGTCAAATACAATGTAGAATGAATAAAAAAATTGTAAAATGGTAATATGCAAATAAGGGAATTGCACACTGCCATGCAAAGCTACATACGGATGTAGACTCTGTATGTGTAAAGATAGGCGCCCTGATATGCCTACATTGCTAAATACTATTTACGAAGCCGCATGGCAACAACAGAGACTTGGTGTGATAAGATAAAAAGTCAATAAAGTGTAGTAAATAAAAGCCAACAAAAGTATTACCTAATTTCATTGAGGCAGGGAAAAGGCAAAGTCAAAGCAAGCCAAATATGAAAGGAGAAGAAGTAAGCAGAAAAAAAACGTAAATATCAAAATGAAATCAAGGAATACCAGTCGCTCAACACACTGACTAAATAAAACAACCAGTTGAGATCCATTCGTCTGCTCCCTGCTAGCCCCTACTGCTTAGCAGTCTGGTATTTGTAACGGAGGTGCTGGTGGTAGCCTCAGAGCCGCCACATGTTTAATGTATTTAAATAGAAAAAACAAAAAAATGTTGCCGACGATCAGCGGCATGCAATGAAAAAAAGACAGAAATAAGAAAACTTGAGGAAAATGTAAAAAAACGCAGCGCAGACAATTTATTGCATTCCATGCATGC
>NW_016165869.1:0-12211 GCF_001687245.7 Rhagoletis zephyria | reverse complement strand
AACCACAAGCCAAAAGACAAATAAATTTTATTGCTTTATTATCGCTTTGCCTTTCAACGGCGCAATGATTAATCGCATTTTATGTAGCTTTGGCACTGCCAGATTTGTTGTATGGCAATATATCATCGGTTGATGTGCATTTTTGCATGTATCTGTGATTTGTTATTGACCATGGCCGAAAGTGAGTAAAAAGCGCTTATACTAGTATAATTCCATCCGTGATAAATTTAATTTATTTTGCTGTTTTTCCACCCAAATGCATTTCACTTCGCACCAGCCAGCAGCTGCCGCATCTCCAAAGCAAGTTGACTGCAAGCTGTCGCTATCTTCATTTTCTTCTTCTTCTTCTAATTTTAATATAGCGCTTGCATGTGCTAATCTGGCCGACAAGTTTGCCATCATAATTAACCACATGCCGATGAAGCCAGTTTTCTTTCATACAATTGCTTTGCATAATTAACCGGTTCTACGTAAATAATTACCAGTTTGATTTTATACAAAGCTAATCTAAGTTTCAATAACTGCTCATCTGCAAATAGCATTATGAATTCAAAATCTTTACTGTTACTAGTTAATTTGCGTTACATCCCCCCGTCAGCTATGAGCTTCTTATAGGCAATTGGCTTTTGCAAATAAACATAGTATCTGCAGCAGTTGAGATAGCAAATTGCACCGTAAGTTTATATTTTTTGTTTTTTTGCAAAACTTGTTTTCGACAATTAGTCGATATTCACCACAAATTTAAAAATTGAAGAATTTTGTTAAGTCGCTGGCACACTTTTCAGTTAAGCGCCTTTGGAGGTTAGCTATTCAACAGAGAAAAAAGTATTTACATATATATAAAAATAATATATAAAAATAATTTTGTCGGGATGGTTTGTTCAATTTGGCTATTTAAATTTTTTGAAGTTAGTTTTTAAACATTTATTTTGGTAAAAAAATGGCCGCCAAATGTTTTTCCATTTAAGCGCTGTCTGCAGTTCTAAAAAAAAAAAAAAATCACATCCAATATTTTTCATTGTTTCTGCCGCTTGAAAAAGTATTTTGCTGTTGCTGTTGTGATTTTTTTTTTTGAAGAAATAAGGACACGAGCATTTTTTTCTTTAGAGCTGCAAATTGATTTAAGAAATTTTGATATACCAAAATTTATTTTCCAATTCTTGTGCGTACTTATATCATATGAACTAGGAGTGCCAGTTACTGTCGAAAGTCGACCGTTTTTCTAGTTTTTAAGACCCTTGGAGGTGTTTTGTAACTTAGAACACAAAACTATTTATCGGAAAATCTCCTGCTTTGGCACTAAACGGTGACTTAATTTTTTTATAACTTTGAAAGTCTTTGGAAGACTTGAAATTGACTCGACGCACTCCAGTTTGTTGATAAATTTCGACAATTTGATATATTTCGATAACTCAATGAATTTGAAAAACACTGAAATCCTATAACCCAACAAAATTCGACAACTCGACTAATTTCGATTATTTTTGGTAGATCTCGATAACTGTGCTCGATAAATTTCGATAACTTAAATATGTATATATCTTGATATAAATCGATAACTCGATAAACTCTTCGAAACCTCTAAAAATTTCGATAACTCAGTTAGTTTTTGTGGCTCCATATTTTTCGAAAATTATCGACAAATTTCAATAACTCGTTACACTTTGGTGTCACGATAAAATTCGATAAGCAGTGATAACTCGATAAAATTTTGTGAGCTTGAAATTTCGATAAATCGATATATTTTAAAAATTCCAAACACTTCGATTCAATAAATCGACAAGTTTCAGTAAAACACTAAATATCGACCAATCGATAAGCTGTAAGATCTCGATGCATTAGGACAACTCGATAAATTTCGTTAACTCTATAAATAATGGCAATTCAATCGATCACTTATGAAGGGCGGGCGAAGAAGGTATTATTTTGAACCCGCAGTCGGAAAATTCTGCCTCTTCGAAGCTAGTTAAAAGTACCAGACATTGGCATGAAAATATTCATAAAACAGCAGAGAGATGGAACGTATGCTTGAAGCTTTCTTGACAAGCGCTCCATACTAGGTGTCAGCAGCAACTCGAATTACTACCTTCTTGCAAACTACGATCTGCATACGATTTCGCTACTGGCTCTTAATCTATCAAATAATCAAGCCACTTTTCATTGCCTGGAACACTTGCGCAGTAGGAGCTTTTTGGCTTGTTCCAGTCACAAAGTAAAAAGAGGGAAGGAAGACGTCTTTCCAAAAGGAATAAATCGGAGACAGATGGATGTGAGTGCGAAGAGTTGGAGATGATGGCAGGCAGGAATCTAATGGTTTCAATTCCTCGGTTAGGGCCTGCGAAGACGAAGATAGAAATCTGGTAACTGACGTTCAGAGTACACTATCGGTGAGGAGGGAACACTATTTCATAGCGCGAGGGGAGGCAAGCCTTCCGAAGTCATGTATAAATTTTGGAATGATTATAAAGGCTAGGAAATCCATACGTATGGATTATGGTGCTCCCCGCCTGCACTCGAGATTAACCAATGACGTAACTTCGCAAAGGCAATTGGTGAAGTTTTTTGTTCTCAGCTCAAAGCAACAAGTTTAAGTAAACAAAAAGTTTATTAACGGCCAAGTACACTGTGATAATGAGATATTGAAATCCGCTGCACTCTGTTTAACACTGAAAAATCTATGTGTTTATTCACCTTGCTGTTGTTTTATATTGACTGTAACCTGCCACGGAAACAGTTAATGACAACATTGAAATAATATATCGATTTTGATCTGGGGCAGGATTGCATAGTGTAAGGTTGGTATTCGTGCATACACTGTAATTTTCTATACATACATACATATGTATTTATGTATGTGCATGTATTCCATGAATCACCAAGGACGTCTGGTAAAACAAGTGCAATGCAAGTACCGAGGTGGTCAAGTGACAGAGAGACATGTTAACGTACATATATGTACATACATATGTATACAGACCTTCTTACATTAATTCTGGTTTTCGTTGAGGAAATGTTAAGTGCTGATAGTCATTTTATTGATGGTTGAATAAGCAACGAAAAGTAAATGTCAAATATAATGTAGAATGAATAAAAAAATTGTAAAATGGTAATATGCAAATAAGGGAATTGCACACTGCCATGCAAATATACATACGGATGTAGACTCTGTATGTGTAAAGATAGGCGCTCTGATATGCCTACATTGCTAAATACTATTTACGAAGCCGCATGGCAACAACAGAGACTTGGTGTGATAAGATAAAAAGTCAATAAAGTGTAGTAAATCAAAGCCAACAAAAGTATTACCTAATTTCATTGAGGCAGGGAAAAGGCAAAGTCAAAGCAAGCCAAATATGAAAGGAGAAGAAGTAAGCAGAAAAAAAACGTAAATATCAAAATGAAATCAAGGAATACCAGTCGCTCAACACACTGACTAAATAAAACAACCAGTNATGTGTAAAGATAGGCGCTCTGATATGCCTACATTGCTAAATACTATTTACGAAGCCGCATGGCAACAACAGAGACTTGGTGTGATAAGATAAAAAGTCAATAAAGTGTAGTAAATCAAAGCCAACAAAAGTATTACCTAATTTCATTGAGGCAGGGAAAAGGCAAAGTCAAAGCAAGCCAAATATGAAAGGAGAAGAAGTAAGCAGAAAAAAAACAGTAAATATCAAAATGAAATCAAGAAATACCAGTCGCTCAACACACTGACTAAATAAAACAACGAGCTGAGATCCATTCGTCTGCTCCCTGCTAGCCCCTACTGCTTAGCAGTCTGGTATTTGTAACGGAGGTGCTGGTGGTAGCCTCAGAGCCGCCACATGTTTAATGTATTTAAATAGAAAAAAAAAAATGTTGCCGACGATCAGCGGCATGCAATGAAAAAAAGACAGAAATAAGAAAACTTGAGGAAAATGTAAAAAAACGCAGCGCAGACAATTTATTGCATTCCATGCATGCAGAACTCGTTCAATATGCCATACACTGGTCATTTTGTAATAAAGCTTTTTTAACAATTCGAAATTTTTAAATACGTGTAACTACATTTTATTTTGTTTCATTTCGTTTGGTTTTATTTTTCTCCAGATTATTTGATTTTATTCTAGTTTATTTTAAATGAACATAGTTTATTTTATTTTGTTTTACTATTTGCTATTTTTGAATTTTTTTATGTGAGTAAATGTTTTTATTTAATTTAATTTAATTTAATTTAATTTAATTTAATTTTGTTTTATTTTATTTTATTTTATTTTATTTTATTTTATTTTATTTTAATTTAATTTAATTTATTTTATTTTATTTAATTTAATTTTATTTAATTTGATTTAATTTTTTCTTTCTATTATACTTTATTTATCTTGTTTTTCATGACTTTATTTTTAAGTCTTAATTTTATTTTTAAATTTGACTTTTAATTTATTTTTAATTCATTTTGTTGTGTTTTAATAATCATTTTATTTTGTTGGATTTTATTTTACTTTCTAGCCATGTTATTAAGTTTTTCACCACGATTTGTTTGTTAAGAATAATTTTATTTTACTTTGCTTTGTCTCTTTGTATTTTACTTAGTTATTTAATTTTTATTATATTATATTTTGTTTTATTTATTAATTTTTTTTTATTTTATAATACGTTTTTTTCTAGATTTCTATTTAATTTGCTTTATTTTATTTTTGTATACATTTTATTCTTATTATTTTTTTGCCTTTAAAATTTAAATTGAAACTTATTTTATTTAATTCCTTTATTTAATTTAATTTATTTCAGCTTTATTTTATTGATATTTTTATTTGCTATTTTTTTTTTTAATTTTTCACTGTTTTAAACACCAATCGTTTCTTCGTTTTATGTATCGCAACTTACCAGTTCCAACGGAAGAAAGCGTTAGCAAAAAGCTGAACGCCAAACATAAGTCCAACGTGCGTCGATGCATTTTGTTGTGGTAAATTTAAATTTCTTCAAATATCACTAGATGCTATATAATTTATTACAAATGCGAACGAAAATTTAACTAAAGAAGTATCTAGTCCTCCCTCTTCTTTCTCTCCACTGACTGCCGCTACCGTTACTACAGTGAGACGATATACCGTACCGTACAAAAGTTAACCGCCAACTGATCGCAGATGCCTATGTGAAAATTGCAAGAAGTAACTAAAGAAATTCGTTGGCTGAGCTTTGCTAAAGCTTGAGCGTACATCTAATTCCACTCGTTTCACTTTCAAGCCTCTTGCGCGTAGCGTGGCTCAAAACAACCGGCGAACAGGTTAGGCTATTTTTTTATTTATGACTTTGTTGGACGAGTTGGTTGAATATTCAAGGCATGTGTTTGCGCATGCGGCATGCCGGTAAACGAGTGAAGCGCGATTGCGCTTTGAAGCCATAATCACAGTTGGTTGTGGTCGCGGTGGCTACGTGTGTCAGACGTCTTTAATTGGCCACAAGGAGTTGTTATTGTTTTTTTTCTTTAGTATTTCTTGTTTCTTTTCCTGAGTTTGAGCTGACTTTTTATTTGCCCTTCCTGTATTTTAGTGGTATTTGAGTAGGGTGTGTATATGAATAACAAATATGTATGTATGTATGTATGATAATAAGTCATTTGAGTAGCAATGTGCTATGGATTTCTATTAAATTTTAATAGCACAACAGGTTGGGTGTGTAAATAAATATTTGTCGATAAAATAAAGTTAAATATATTGATACAAGTTGCTATAAAAAAACGTGGCACATATTTGTATTAAAATTTATGTCACATATTCTTTTTCTCCTTTGTACTCAGATTTTATAAAATTCAAGTGCAATGACATTTTAGTACTCTACCAAACTAATTCAATGAAGTTGATGGCGCTCTTGCGTGTTATATTTTATATATCAAACCAAATCCATGTAAACACTGCACCTCAAATATTACCGACGCATTAGGCTCAACATTTTGAAAGCTAGGTACTTAAATCGCCGATGTACCGACTGAGCTGTTCAAAGCCGAAGGGATGGTCGGGCGCAGGCGTCAGCTGTTAAGCAGAATAAGGTCTGATGAATACATACTCGAAGACAGGAATCTCAGTCTACTTTGTCCAAGAAGGGAGATCCCACCATTTGCGCCAATAATCGTGAAATTAGCCTTTTTATACTGTGGTAAAAGCTGAATCCCTCCTTCAACCAACTAATTGGACCTTATCAGTATTTCTTCAGACCTGGTTAGTGGAACATTGATCAGATTTTCACAGGACATCAGTCATGGAGAAGAAATTCCACATCTCCAAAGGACATCGTCTATCTACATAGGTTCCAGCATAGAGAATAATTATTGCAAATATATTTTGGGCTCGGTAGGCAATTGAAAAATCTCGGCCAGTCATTTTTTTAAGGCGCAGAAAGATGGGCGATATCTAACACAGATCATACGGCTTAGCGGCTTTCGGGAGAACTACTATTCTACGCAAGATCTATGGGCCTGTTTGCACGTCCGACGAGTATCGCAGAATATGGAATGACGCATTGTACGAGCTGTTTAACGATATTGACGTTCCACTGACTTGGACATGTTGTACGAATGTATGACGAGGGTCCGGTGAAAAGATTCTGCGACTTGGTACCCATGGGGCGGAAAACAAAAGAATGGCGCCCACGAACACAATGGAAGGACCAAGTGTGGAAGGAGCGCCTGTAGGCGGGGTACACCACGGGCGCAACCGCGCAAAGGAGGGGAACAATTTATGATTTGTTTTAGTCTCGGCCAAACCGACGAACGATTTTAAAGCCATCCAAGAAGAAGAAGAATAAGTGGAGCCCTAGCATGCTACTGCGTACTGCTTTGGGTAGGCGTTCCCAGCTTAACTACATAGAGCATGCAATAAATTACGGGTTTTATAAAATGTATTTTAAAATTCGCTAAGGTATCAGGCACTCGGGATGCAGCATCCTCTTATTACACCGTGCGTGCTTTTAACCCGACCCACCTACCGACATATTTTTCGACCCACTGAATCCGAATCTGAGATCCGTTTGACTTGTACACCTCCTATGCTTCGAGTAATTTACTAAACACCGAAAAAAATTGCAAAAAACTCGCAATTTCGGAGGTGTACGACCAAACCAAACAGGTCAAACAGACCACAGATTGAGATACAGCGTGTCGGAATATATGTCGGTAGGTGGGTCTGGATAAAAGCACACACCACTTTTTTTTGTCATGTATGTAATTAGAAAAAGTGATTAGCCGTACAAAATTCGTCCTTGGTTAATCAGTAAAAAATAATCCCTGATTAAACCTATCGGTTTTTGGTATTCAACCTAGTTTTATCGATTATTTTTGCGAAGAAGAGGAGAAATGCCAAATGTAAAAGTAAAAAAAAAAATGGAGACTAGCAAGGAAAAGCGGTGTGTAAATGTATTTTTAATAAATTATTAACTTAAAATATATTTAAATTGCTTAATAGAACAGAAAAAAGTGATTACAGTGGTACAGAAAAGAACAATACACATCACAACTAACGGGCTTTGATTGAGATTATATTTATATGTTAACATACTTTAAGCTTAAGGAGGGATGAAATAAATTTATTTGCATTTGTCGGGGGGGTCTTTAACTTGTTGTTATAAACTACTTTTCGCAGCCCTGTCAAATATAAAACCAGACAATTTATATACATATGTATATGCAGTCTGGTATTTCTCTGCACAAATGTATGTAAGTATCAAATATCAGAGCTTCTGTTGACTGCGGTGCGATGAAACGCATTTAAGTTGCTGCATAAGAATGCAAACACACATATGTTTGTACATTGGGGTGGTCAAAAAAAAAAAGTAAAGTCGGAATTTTAGTGCTCTCAGCCCCTAGGATTGTTCTATGTCGAAAAAAGGTATATCCCTATTTTTTATTTTGAAATCAAAAAATATTTACATGTCGCTTAAAGCGCTCAAAGTTTTCCATGTATTTTATATGGCGAATAAACAACTTCTCGTAGAAATGGTATAGAATTCTTGAAAATCAATATTTTTCGATCGAAAAAATCTGGTTCTCTTCAGGAGACTTTCAATAATAATACCCATTTGTTTATTTAACCATTTTTTAATACTAAAGATTTTTTATCAGTTCCCAATTGCATTTTTCGATTTTTTGGGGTTTTTTTGGTGGACCCATAAATTATAGTTCCGATAAAAAAAAGGTTAAGTAAACAACTTGGTATAATTACTGGGACTCTTCTGCAGAGAAGAAGAGTTTTCGAGTCGAAAAATATTGATGTTTAAGAATTATATACCATTTCTACTACGAGAAGGTGTTTTTTTCCATATAAAATACATTTTGAGCGACTTATAATTATTTTTTGATTCCAAAATAAAAAATAAGGATGTACTTTTTTCGATATAGGGTAATCCTAGAGGGTGAGAGCATAATATTCCCACTTTACTTTTTCACATGCATTTTTAGACTACCCTAATGTACATATCAACATTCTTAAAACCGTATTTATAGAGTTGGTTAAGAATGCAATGCTGAAGCACTTGCACATATTCATTTAGGTGCGAGAGCAAATATTTTGTTAGCATTTATGTAAGTACACATATACATACATACATAGTACTCTGACATAGTATATTATATGTACAAATATTCATATGAATGAAGGTATGTTAATATTCCAGGGCAATGATGATAACTTCTTTGTCAGTCAAATCGCTTAATTTACGTACATTTTCATATGCTAAGTTAGTGCTGTGAAAGGAGAGCGGAAGGCAGACTACGAGTATTCGAAATATGGCAGTAGAATGCTGGTTTTAATTTAAGTTCACAGCAACATACATACACATGTATGTAAGTATTTATACATATTTATAGCTTCAGGGCGAGAAGTATGTGTTTGGTGTTTTGCATTTCGGTAAATTGCATTCTGGCTGTCAGAACACCCCTGTGTGAATTTTGTACGAAAAAAGTACATCAGCAACGGAAGCGAGTTTATTTCCCACTACGTGCATACATATATGTATATGTATGTATGCACATTAGACCGCGTCAGGTAACACGACTGATTTTTTTCTTTCGGTCCCATTGAAAATTTTGTTGTCGGTCACAAAAAAAAGTTGTTCCAAAATGTCCGCCCTTTGTCTTCATTTTCAAAAAAAAAAATCGCAGTTCTTTTTTGTAACCATTCGATTAAATACGACAAATAAAATACCCCGGTAGCCCATTTATTTTTAGTAAAACAAGAGCAAGTTTTACATAGCCAGGACTTGCCGTTGATTTTAGGATTCTTTTTCTGACGGCGTCAGCCTTTTTCTTTCATATGTGTTCGACGTCTTGTTGATATAAAAACAAGTAATTTTTAAGCAAAAAAACCGACTTCATCTCTCATATAAAGATTTAAGAGTACCGTTAGTTTCTTTACGATCCAATGATCGGATCTAAGTCAAATTGATATGGGACCGAATTGGGGGTACGATTTTTCCTTTAAAAGAATAATATAGATATCGGTTAACGTGGTCAAAGTTATGCGGTAACATACAAAATGTCTAACCGACCACGAAAACGTAAAAAAATAATAATAAAAAATTACCAAAAGTCTGCGGTAAGTCCTAGTAAGTTAAACTTGCACTTGTGCTATACTAAAATTTTCGCTTTTTTTCTTGTTTTATTTGTTATATTTAATTGTTTATCTTTTTTTATAAAATGCTCATTTTTGCAAGCGATAACTGAAAAGTGATGATGGGTGGCTGCAAATTTGCCACAACTATTTTATTGTGACCGACAACGAAATTTTCATATGGGACCGAAAGAAAAAAAATACTCGTTTTATTTGACACAGTCTAATGCACATATATATGTACATAAAAGGCCACAAAGATTCAAAGTTAAGTCACATACATACATACGTACGCAGACATTACATACAAAACAAGCTGAATGTCATGTAAAAGTTTTAATCACCAAACCAAAATGTTGGTGCTACTTTTCACTACCAGCAGCGACCACGCTCGAGCGCTCGTTCTCCGAGGTCCGAGGTGGTATGCGCGGCTTTTGTGGCGTGGCTATGGTATTTGCGGTTCTGGGTGCGCACGCTTTTAACTGCTGCTCAACGTTGTATAAAATTAATTTACTTATAAAATTTACATTTTGATTGGTTTCCAACACCAAAAAACAAGATCACCCAAAAATAAAAAACACAAAAAATAAATAAAATAAATAAACAAAAACAAATAATTTAAATGCAAGTAAAGCCGAAAAGGGACATGTACGCCTCAACTTAATATTGTTGAATTAAATTCTGTTATGCGGCTGTTTCGAAATTGACAAGTTTGCTTTTACTTTTTTCTTCTACTTGTTTTCATTTCGGTTTCGGTTTACTGAAAATGAATATTCATCACTTAATAGCATCCATCATGAGTCAAATTTACACCACCTTTTCGCAGCTTTTTCATTTTGGCCTCTTTTGTTCTGTATTCTGCATAAATTTTGAACACTTATACTGTGAATTGCTTTTATTTTCGTGGAGATACGCTCCATCTGTTGTAATTGGCTGACTGACCTGTTTTCAATCGAATTTGGTGTGAATATGAGGAGCTAGTATACATGGGGCGTTCTATACCAAAATGGATGGGGTTCATATTCATGTGTTTGATATGTTTCAAATTTTTAGGGTTGGTGGATAAACATAAATAATGAATAAATATGAAATTTGAGCTTGATCATTACATTTTTAAAACTTTACAGCACAAAAACAAAAACAAATCGATTTAATAGTTTTTCAAATATTTCGAAGAAGAAAAAAATTTCTCGAATAAATTTAAAAAAATCACACATACACACCAAAATATATTAAACATTTATTTTCTTGAAAAATTTTTCACATGCAAATTTTTTTTATAAAAAAAATTAGTTTTTGAAAATATGCCATATAAAAAAAATCACAATGGTAGCTCTGAGTATTGCGCAATATTTAAGAATAGTATTACGGGATGCCCTCTACAATAATTTGAGTTATACATACACACATCAAAATTCTCTATGAAAAGAAATATTTTTTAAATTTTTTTTCTTGAAAAATTTTTCTCGTACAAAAAATTAGTTTTTGAAAATATGCCATCTCAAAAAAATTTAAAAAAAGTATTGCGCAATATTTAAGTATAATATTACGGGTGCACTCTATAATAATTTGAGTTATGATATCGAGCCCTAACCGCCAAAATAACGTAAGCGACATATTTACCAAAATTTTATTTTTGATGAAGAAATGCATCTTAATGCTCTAGGAATATTTCTGCATCAAAAACAAATTTTGAAAAAAATGTCGCTTACGTTATTTTGGCGGTTAGGGCTCGATATTTTTTTCACAGAAGTTGAGTAAAATGAGTACACATTTTTTAAGTTTTTTAGAATTTTTTTGAATATGCAGTTTTGTAGCCCATTAAATTTTAGTGCAGGTTTTAAGCTGCTGCAAAATAACGTTGATTTTTAATATTTTTTATGCTAACGACTTTTTGCATTTTCTTCTTGTGGAAGAAAATCGTAAAACCGTTTTCAAAGAAAATTTTAAAAAATTTACGCCAGTTGCGCAATCGCTTAAACTTGCACTAAAATTTAATGGGATATAAAACTGCATAATCGAAAAATTCTAAAAAAAATTACAATGTGTATACCAAATTTGGTCGATATCGGTCAAGTAGTATTTGAGATACGTATATTTCATATAAGTGCGCGGTGCCACCCCCATTTCCTAAAATTTCTTGAAAAACCCCCTCTTTACTAAAGAGCGATTGTATAAAAAGGGGTGTATAACATAATCCAGACAATCAAAATCCANGTATTTTGATTTGTCAGTATTTTGATTTGTCTGTATTTTGATTTGTCGGTATTTTGATTTGTCTGGATTTTGATTTGCCGGTATTTTGATTTGTCTGTATTTTGATTTTTCTGCATTTTTGAATTTTGTCTTTATTTTGATATGTCTGGATTTTGAATTTCCGGATTATGAATGTAACCGTTCTTTTTTTTGTTAAAGAAAGAGCCGCAGGCGAAAATTTGGAATAAAAAATCGCGCGATTTTTTATTCCAAATTTTCAGTATTTCTTAAAATATAATTTAATATAAAAAAAGCGCCGCAGGCGAAAATTTGGAATAAAAAATAGCGCGATTTTTTATTCCAAATTTTCAGTATTTCTTAAAATATACACCCCTATGCTGTAATCCGAAAGTTCGTAGTTACGAATTCGT
>NW_016165868.1:14785-26064 GCF_001687245.7 Rhagoletis zephyria | reverse complement strand
AATACATACGACGGAGTATAAAAAATGATCACCTCTCTTCGAATCAGCATGCATATTCCAAGGGATAATCGGATAATCTACGACAGTTAGCTTATACCACTCTTCTACTCTGCTTAGACAACAAATTCCGCATAGGAATCCCAGAAAGGAACAAATAGGAAGGCGGTACAGCCTTAAAGCCAGGGTCGACGGCTGTATATACAGATGGCTGCAAGCTTAACAGAGGAGTGGGTAGCGGGATTTACTTGGGCGAACTCGCTCTAAACCTCAGTTTTCGCTAACCAATGTAGCGTTCTTCAAGCAGAGCTAAACACCATGATTGATGTCGCTAGGAGGCTCATAACCTCCGCCCGTCCAGAACGGCCTATCAGCATTTATTCTGACAGTCAGGCTCCTATTAGATCTCTAAGTTTTAACGGAACAACGTTCTGGCATCAAAATGCTCCTCGACTGTTGCATGGATCCACGGACACAGGGACATTCCTGGCAACTGCCTAGCTGACGATCTGACAAGGAGGGCGACGGAAATATCTGAAGTCAGTTCAGCCCAAAATTCTGGCATACCTCTAACCTCCTGTAAACTCAGCCTAAGGACAAACTTATCGAGGTGGATAATACCAGGTCGGCTGTGGAAACCACCTGCTATACTACCATGCAAATTTGGCCAAAGATTGATGTAAAGAAATCCATAGATCTCTTTGAGAATATTTTTTTCTAAATTTGATTACTTTGTAAGGTGAACGAGGGAAGTTTTGGGGCTTCTAAATAACTTAAAGATATGTACATATATGTATATTAGTAGGAAGAAACCATTTTTGGCGATACACGCGGGATACTTCTGAAGGCCACATTCCAGAAATTTTGTTTCTATTCAATTAGACTCATTACCCTAAATTGAAATAGCATTTTTTATATATTCCGAACATTGTCGAAGTGTCAATTTAGAATTCTGCCGCCTTCAAATTTCTAATACATTTCACATGACCCTAGTGCTGAGTGCACAATTCACTTCTTGCAGTAGTTGTTAAAATGCAATAAAAATACGAAATAAAAATAAACACACTCTCGTATTTTGCTGGATATTTTGATCAAAAAAAAAAAAAATATCAAAGCACAAGCGAAATTCTGCCATGGGCGTGAAAGTGCACGTATGCACCAACACTAGAGGAACAGACATTGTGCTCGTTGTTTGAATTATTTTCCCACATGCCCGCATATGTACACAGTTTTGCTCACTTGTACACACATCATCCGCTCCCAAAATGCATACACGGGTACAATATGTGTATGCCGATTCGAATGTCCGCCACTACAATAAATAATGAAAGTGCTGGCGAAATGGAAAATTGTCGCTTTTGCTCTTTCGCGGCCTCCGCAATGATTGTTTCCACCTTCGTACTGCCTGTCGACAGGATAACACAGAAAAATAAAATACAATTGAGCAAATATAAAACGGGGTCAAAAGACAAAAATAAAAGACAAAAAAAAACTTTTGGTCGCTTAGGAGAGAAAAAATTTAGATTTTAAAAAAATTTTGATTTTTTTTCGAATATGTGTATTGAGTACCACTGTAGGGATTTACTAAGGCTTGTTGGAAAACAAAAATAGCCGCCGAATACTTCTAAAATGGAGGGAAATGGTTTTTATTTTAAAACGCAGAAAAAGCAAGTCGCGTTTGATCAAGTTTTTGGTCGTCTTCCGGTTTGGATCGTTGCTTTAAATGGGATATACATGTTTTTACTATATTTTCGGATTGTGATAAAAATATATAAGTTTTATTTGTAACTTTTTTCAAGAAGTGATTTTTTCAACCTTTTAATAACTTTTGAAATTCAACTCGTCCTGAACTCCTAAAAACTACGAAAATGTTTTTTATTGGAAAACGAAAAAACTTTAATCATTTTTTAAGTTTTATTTTAAATATAATTTTGCAATGTTATGTTGTTCTTTATGCAAAACTAAAGGTAATGCACTGTTTAAGACAAGTGTGCCGCCATTTTCCGCCAAAAACAAGTTTTTGTCGAAAAATGTAACAACTCGTAAGATTTGTGCATATACATAGAGAGGATAGAAGATATGGACAAATTTATTTCTTAATAAATTTAACTTTTAAGTCTCATATGTACTGGAATCAACATCTTATTTAAAATGGTAAATGCAACAAATTTATTTATGTGCATGCATCAAAGGCTCAGTCGCAAGAACCACAGCTGTGATTCGCCTCAATGAGCCCATGAGTTGGCTTAATTGCCTGCTAACGTTTCTGAAGATGAATTTCGATGGCTACACGAATGCCCATAATTTCTCAATGTTATGCATAGTATTACCGTAATAAAGCTGAAAGCATATTGAAAATTACACAGAAAGCATTTCGGATAGTAGGGTGCGCACGCGTGGAAAATAATTGAGCTCTGCAAGCAGACGAGCCTTCTGCAGGAGAGCAACCAAGCAAATACGAACAAGGAGATGGCGGGGAGGCGATTGACATTGCCAACATCAGCGACAACACGTTAAATACATGAGTTTATATGTATGTACAAGTACATGGATACCTGTAGATACATACACATATGTATATAAACACGACTTATTTATAACCACTGACAGAGGCAATGAAAGTCTCTACTCAACGCTGAGCTTTCAAATATGTACATATGTATGTATGTGTACTCGTACATAGTAAGTAACTGAGAGTTGGAGCGCAAGGAGACAGTAGTAGTAGGACGGCCGTCACTCGATCATACAGCAGGGCGTTCATTCTGCCACTCGAGGCTTTGATTAATGATGCACACATTAACGTTTTAGTTAAACCAAAGACGAGTGCACCAATGACGTCGAATAAGTACCTTTGTACTGCCTGCCAACAAGCGAAGCGTGCCACTGTGACGGCATTTGAGTCAGGTGGCCACTATGGTTGTGGTTATGTTGAGGTTGCTTGTTCATCTACCGCCATGACTGCTAGCACCGATTTTAAATGGGCATGAGCTATGAGAGCATGAGAGCCAAAGCGTGTACCTACCGACAAAGCAAAATGGTAATTAGCATTCTACAATACTCGTAGTATCTGAGAAGTGGATAAAGTATGTAAATATGTAGACGAGTGTATGCCAAAGCTTTGCCGATAGACGCATTGATGAAGAAGAAATTAAGAGCGCACATCTGCGCTGTCACAGACAACATTATTTATGCAAGTGCCTGCACAGAATAAAAGAGTGTACTCATACGCCCTGGTGGCAACGATAAACGGACAACAAATGGCAAGACGCTTGCTGTTAATTTCAGTTGGCAAATGAGTAGTAGAGAGTCGCTATACAAGTTATATCCGACGCGATTTATGTTTGTACATTACATTGGAAGTAATTAGACTGTCGCGATTTTGGCAGCGTATGAGAAGACGAACAATCAGACCTCGATCAGGTAGCAAACGAAAAACATAAATTTGAATTGAACTGACTTAATCAGTTTTATTGCAAGCAATTGGGAGGTTATTAATATGGCAACCACGTAATTATGTATAATAGAAAATGTGTGGGCGTTTAGAACTTTTGAGGGTTGTATATAAAACAGGTTACCCATATGAATGGTAGGTATAGAAAAGTAAACCGAAATTTATTGCTTTACAATATTTCTACTTTTCTCAAATAGCTACTGTAGTAACGAACTTTTTCAATTTTAATTAGTTGAGATATGAGCGCAATTACTACTATTTTAATTATGCTTCTTTGCAATAACCGGGAGTAACGTAAGCAAACACTCCAAGGAACGTTGACCTAACTCAATTCACTTTGTTATATTTGGATACTGAAAAAAATTTGTATTCAAAATTAAAGGTTCTTCAAGTTACCAAAAAAAATATTTCCAATATTAATAACAAAACTTGTACGTCTTGTGTTTTTAAATTGCCAAAATGTATTCCGTCTTAAATTATCACAAAATTACGCCTAGTTTCTAAAACAAAATTAATTTACCAGTACTTTCAAATGGCCAAAAATGTATGAACAATTTTAATTTGCCACAATTTATGTAAAGTTTTGTAATTACAAAAATTTATTTTCAGTTTTCAACAAAAAAAATATTACGTTAATTTTTTTTACGGCCGAAAACTTGCATTTAGTGCCTTTTTGGTGAAAAATTTATGTTCAGTTTTTATGTTACTAAAATTTATTTACATTTATTTAGTTTTAAAATAACCAAAAACTTTTTTCAAGCTTTAAACAAAAAAAAGTGCATCTAAATTTTTACTTACAATTTATAAGTGATCGAGATTTTGTGTCCAGTTCAAAAATTAATGTCCACTTTTTAAGTTACCAAAACTTTAAAACTTTAAAAAAGTTGTGTCATGTTCAGCTTTTAAAATACCAACAACTTTTTTCATGTTTTAAACAAAAAAAGTAGATACAAGTTTTTTAACGGCCAAAAATTTATGTCCATTTTTTAAATATACACAAATGTATGTATGTACATTTTAAAATGAAAAAATTTGCATAGTTTTTAAATGGTCGAAAATGTATGTCCTGTTTTGGAGTGATCAAAAAATTATGTCTCGTTACCAATATTTATTCCAGTTCTTAAACTCAAAAAAATTTAACTCAATTTTTAAAAAGGGCAGTTAAAAAACTATCCAAAATTAATGTCCACTTTTCAAATTACCAGAACTTTATAACTTAAAAAAAATATCTGTCATGTTTAAATATCTAGTTCAGTTTTTTATAAGCCAAAACTTTTTTCAAGTTTTATACAAAAAAGATCTAAATTATTTTAACAGCCATAAATTTATGTCCAATTCTTTTAATTACAAAAAATGTATGTATGTTCAGTTTAAAACAATCCATTTAATCCACAAAAAATTTATTTCGTTTTTGCATTACCAAACAATTTGTGCAGTTTCTAAAATACCAATATTTATTTCAAATGTTTAAATGATCAAAAATTCAGTGTTGGAGTGATAGTATGCTGTAAAACTTTGTTATGGAAGCCTGGCCTCTGTAAGTAACAAATCCAAATCTGGCAAAATGGTCATGGTTCTCTTTTTAAAGAAATTAATGGGCTCGGACCACAATATCGGTGAAAGAGGAGAGAGGTATAACTGGGTTATAGTAGGATAATATTTATAGCAGTGTTGCCATCTACTTTAGAAATAGAATTTATTTAAATTATGCACAAGTTATAGGAAACATAAAAATATGGGTGTCAAAACATAGAGTTTTAAGAATTCTTTAGTTTGAAGATTTAGAATATTTTTGTGGTGTTTCAATAGTGTTGCCACCTGTTCAAATAAGTTGAAATACAATTGTTTAATACGTAAAATGAATCACTAGAAGAGATATACCAATAAAAAGTGGTTTCGAAAGGCTTTGTTTCAAAACTATTCATAGGAGGGTTGCCACTTGTTTAAGAATTCAAATTCAATTTGAATTAAAGGAATAAGGTAATTGAAATGCATATGTTTTGCAATATGGTTAACAAACGGAAGAAGTTTAAGAAAAGTAAAAGTGAAAGTATTTTTTTGAACAGCGTTGCCAGCTGTATAAAAAGTAGAATTTAATTAAATTAAACACAAGTTGCGTGGAATAATAAAATATGCACGTCAAACGAAACGGTGTTAAAAAATGTTTTGTTTGAACATTTAAAATATTTGTGGGGTACTTGAAGAAGGTTGCCACATATTCAAAAAAACAATAAACACAAATTATTTAATAAATTAAATGAATTATAAAAAGTTGGATATCTATCGAAGGGGCATTACATTCTGCTGAGGTTTAGAAATAAAAGAGACTGATGCTTCGTATTTTGATGTTTTGGAATGCACTCCATCTCTTGCAGGAAACTGCAGCATTTTTAAAAAGTTTTTATTTAGCGATTTTTTCCCCAGTAAAACGTCCACTTACAAAATTGTCAAACTAGTGCTGTGGGTGGACTTAGCACATTGATTAAGGTTTTTTTGACTAATAATGAAGCCCAGAAAAAGTCGGATGAGGATAGAAAAAAAAAGCTGGCTTAAGGCTACAATAAAAATTTTCATAACGGCACAAATTTAAATATACATGTATTACACTACCAGCAAACTAGTAAGAGCTTCTTGAAGGCATCAAACACCAACGCTCTTCTTTCACTGGTTTGACTATGTACCAGGCAATATTTAGATATTCAAATAAAAAACAATTTATTTGCACTTTTTTCTTCATGTCCATTCAACTTTATTCAATAAAAGACGCATAATAAATGTTTATTGAATAAGAAAGTTGAAATGGACCTGCACATTGCTTAATAAAGCTCCGATAGGCCGATGAGCAACAAGAAAAATTGTTCTTTTTTTTTATTTACTAAATGATAATCCATTAAAAAGCTTTCATGGCTTTGCAGGACTTAGCGAGCTTTGGTCGCTACTAAGTCATGTACAATCTAAAACCAAAGAAACATTCGAACTTATTTACCTACACACATACATGCATACATACATACATACATACTAATGTACATGCTCGTTGCGTATAGATTTACATGCAAACAAACAAGAAATCCTCAGCAATAGCTATAGATTGCTAAAAAAGAAATTGTTTTTTTTTCCAATAAATGGTCAATAACATATAAAGTAAACATACAAACAGCTGGCTATCAAATGCGAAAGTAATATGTAGGATGAGAAACAACAGTTAGATTCGTGTAACGACAAGAAAAAAGGAAATAGGCGCACACCAAACATAGAAGCCGGCTCCGCAATGCAAAACAACAGCGACACACAAAAGCAAGGCAACTACATACGTTTCTACATATATATATTTACACGAACAGTTAAGAAAATGGCCGCGCCAATAACTGGCAAAGGACCAGCAATGAAGGAAATTGGCATAGATAAAGGAAAACAAGCAAGAAAATGTTGAAAGAATTAAGTAAACGGAAATAAATATTTATGGGCGGTCAAAGTGAGCGCAACGAGGTAACGAGCAGAGCAATGGAAAAACAATATTCCTACCACACTCCCAACCAACGTTTGCNTAGAAGCCGGCTCCGCAATGCAAAACAACAGCGACACACAAAAGCAAGGCAACTACATACGTTTCTACATACATATATTTACACGAACAGTTAAGAAAATGGGNTTTTCTTCATGTCCATTCAACTTTATTCAATAAAAGACGCATAATAAATGTTTATTGAATAAGAAAGTTGAAATGGACCTGCACATTGCTTAATAAAGCTCCGATAGGCCGATGAGCAACAAGAAAAATTGTTCTTTTTTTTTATTTACTAAATGATAATCCATTAAAAAGCTTTCATGGCTTTGCAGGACTTAGCGAGCTTTAGTCGCTACTAAGTCATGTACAATCTAAAACCAAAGAAACATTCGAACTTATTTACCTACACACATATATGCATACATACATACATACATACTAATATACATGCTCGTTGCGTATAGATTTACAAACAAACAAGAAATCCTCAGCAATAGCTATAGATTGCTAAAAAAGAAATTGTTTTTTTTTCCAATAAATGGTCAATAACTGATAAAGTAAACATACAAACAGCTGGCTAGNTAATGCATGAAAATCCTAACCTCAAAAAAATCACCCGTTACATACGTATCTATATATATTTACACGAACAGTTAAAAAAATGGCCGCGCCAATAACTGGCAAAGGACCAGCAATGAAGGAAATTGGCATAGATAAAGGAAAACAAGCAAGAAAATGTTGAAAGAATTAAGTAAACGGAAATAAATATTTATGGGCGGTCAAAGTGAGCGCAACGAGGTAACGAGCAGAGCAATGGAAAAGCAATATTCCTACCACACTCCCAACCAACGTTTGCGTATGTATGTATTAGACTTTGCAAATATACATGCGAACATTTGTAGATGGAGACAAGTTTGTATGTGTAATTCTATATGTAAGAGGTGTGAAGGCATGCGGCCAAGCAAATGCTTTCGTTCGTTTAAGAATATATATTTCCGCTTGGGCATTGATTTGATTGCATTCAGGCCCTAACGCAAGTGATTGAATTTATGTATAAAAGGACGATATGGCAGATATAATAAATTATTATTTTACAAGCAACTGACATATGTATGTATGTTAAAGTATTATACGAAGATANATGGCAGATATAATAAATTATTATTTTACAAGCAACTGACATATGTATGTTAAAGTATTATACGAAGATATGTGTGTGTGTGTGTGTTTGTATACCTATAATTTATTGTTTATTCCAAGTAAATTGTGCAGCTAAAAGTATGAATGCCTGCGGTTTGGCACATATGCCTTTGTGCATTAGGCACTTACTCTAAATCTCATAGAAAGACGCATGTGCTAGGGCAAAGCATATGCGTCACAGCTTACACAATTAAATTACTCAAAGGATTGCAACCACCGTAATAAATATACCGTTACGCTATAACTGATGCAAACTTTTGATTAAATCATTAACTCTTTTTTGGTTTAATTTTATGCGAAACTGTTAGATCGGGGCAGACGTTGTTTTGCTTCAGACCGTCTTTTAGGTAAAACGCATCTTTGTAGATCGTCATTTATCTCGTTTTGCTGTTTTCGAATATTTTATGAATTTGAAATTCATGGGATACAAAGGCAGATCGAATACGAGTCCGAGTAGACAATTTATTGTGTGCCATTTCACACAAACCCAGGTGAGAAAAATGTCTATTGACGCGACCGTTAAGCTTAACTTTAATCTACAAACTCTAGTTTAGACTTTTTACTGATGAGAAAAGTTCCAGTTGGCTATCTGAGAAAATGTTTGCTTTTCGTACTACTTCAGAGTTTCCTTCTAACGTTTGATTCCCAGCAAAATTCGGTATTCGGAACGAGAGAGAGACAGTCAAAATCCCAGAGAATACCCCGTGCCCACACCGCAATCTCTTTTTGGACCCGCCAGTACTACTACTCGATTCCAGTCTAGAAGGAAACTTCACCTGAAAGTTTTTGCTGACATCAGTCGTAGCAGGTATATAGTCTGATTGTTTGCTTGACTCAATGAGCTTGACTTTTGGAGTCTAATCGTCGAGTTCGCAGCAATTGAACGGAAGTGCCTCTCGACATTTCTGTTACAGCTCAGTTGGGTGTCTCATCTGAAGGAAGGAAGCTTGAATTGTGTTATTTTAGTTTTCTTGGTAAACAGCAAAGCTTCGAAAATATTTTCCTAATAGTTAAGGATAAAAGACCTGATTCCTCTACCACTACATCATCTGTATATGCTACTGTCTTCATTCCACCTTTGTTCAGATCAATCCACCTTTGTTCAGATCAATTAAAATATCAGTTGGTACCATTACCCATAATAGTGGAGACATAACTCCCTGTTGAGGTAGTGATATGGCCTTAAGAATGCTTACCTTTGTTGTAACTAGCAAACTTTTTAGGGCTCTTCTGCTCTGTGGCTAAATGTAATTGCCCTCGCTCGAGAAATTGACCTAGCGCAGCTCGTGCTTGCTGGCAAGATTAGCTGCGGCCCCGCCTATAGCTATGCTCCACAAAAATAGATTTCTTTTGGAAGGTATCTGCAAAGGCTCTTGAAGATTGGTTGCTTTAACACCTACCATTTTCTGAAATTTACATTCAAATTAAAAAATATTACGGGGAACATATTTATATTAAATTCGTAAAATATATAAATAATTAGGAGATTCTGGCTATCCACTTGCTACTTTTGGGCCAACAATTTTTTTACTTTCGCACAGTTCACTNCTATCCACTTGCTACTTTTGGGCCAACAATTTTTTTACTTTCGCACAGTTTTGTAACAAAGTTCACCAAAGAGGCTAAACTTTTACCTAATAATAATCAGAATTATAATATTGCTTTTAAGACTCAGAAAACCGTCATATTTCAGACACCAAGATGAATGGGAAATATGATCTTTTCTTACTCTTTTTTGAACTCATAACGAGGGTTACAACTCAGAATTCTGAGGCTTTTCTGACTTTAAAATGAGTCCGAAAGTTTACAGGGTCCTTAGTACAAATTTATCTGTGTTCGTATGGAATAATAGCTTAGTATAATGCGGCATGCCCTTTACAGTGCTACGGGGCGTATACGTTACATACGCAACTTCAGGTACATGAGTGGTTTTTTTTTACTTTTTCACAATTTCGGGATGGAATCTTGTTCCTTATACAAAACTGAAGATAATGCATTTTCTAAAAAAGATATATAAACGACCATTTTCAATCAAAAACCCGTAACAATGCGTGAGATTTACTCATATATGTATTTTGTACTAGTTTGCCAAGCTATGAGGTTTCATTTTAAAACATTCTGTTGACAAATATGCAACACGACGCTTAAGTTAAACTTTTAAGCCGTAAAGAAGACACTTCTCACTTGGCTAGTTACTTATGCTGCAGCAAAAGCGACGACGATTTACAGCTTTGTAAATACATTTGCGTGCATGCAATGCTTGTGTGTATCTACAATATTATGCACATACTCGTATATGCGCAAAAGTCGCACATATGGGTTTGCAAATTCCTTTTGATACATACATACATATGGACATACATATATAAATGTCACAAGTCGCACTTGCAAAGTTTAAAGAAGGCTTAGCGAGAAGGACAGTTGGTGCACTGAAATAGTGGAGAGGGTTTGTAATAGCTGTGTTTATTTTGCTATCTGCAGCTACTTTGCACTGCTGTGTACATACAAATCTACGCGAAGGCAGCAAGTGTCTCTGCAAAGGCACCGAACACTAAACAAGTGTGCGAGTGCAATGAGTTTTGTATGAGCATAATGATGCTGCATAGACAGACAAGTGATGATTGTGTTAATTACGCATTTTAAATGCCTTGATGAATGCCATTTGTTTCGTGCTCTAATGATAAGTACCGCTACTTGGAATTTGATGTAGAGCTATGTGCATATGTATGTGGAAAAATATGTTTGTAATTACTTGTCAATAGAAGAAAGAAAAGTGAAAGATATTTTAAAGTAAAAACCCGGATTATTATGGAAGGATCTAATTATATCATTAGTGAAAGAGTGGACTTATCTGTAATTAAAAAAGAAAATAAGCTAATGATCATTTTTTTAATTAAAACTTAAAAAAATCCGGCAATGGTGCATCAAAAACAACTTTGCATTGATGGATAAACATAAATAATAAAGAAGTATGAAATTTTAGCTTGATTAATACATTTTTAAAAACTTTAAAGCACAAAAACAAAAACAAATCGATTTAATAGTTTTCCAAATATTTCGAGCACGAGGTGAGAAGAAATTTTTTAAAAAAATCAAACATACACACATCAAAATTCTCTTTGA
>NW_016165868.1:0-13387 GCF_001687245.7 Rhagoletis zephyria | reverse complement strand
GCTTGCCACATAAAAGCAAACCGTTGAAAATTATTGAAATCGGACTAAAATTACGGCCGCTTTTCATATAACGGTAAATTTCAGAAATGCTTGAAATTTCAATACTTCGAAATTTAAGGACGCTAATTTACTTAAAATGTATACACCCCGGCTTATTATGTAGCGGTAGCTTTCGGAAAGGTGGAAAACATATATTTAATACTTGCGCCGGGTATTTAATGTTCGGCACCGCCCGAACTTAGACTTTCCTACTTGTTATTCTTTGAAACTTAGCACATTTTCTGTGACTAGAACTTTGGTTCACTTGTTTCGGGGTTTCCCTGCAGGGTATACATATGTGGCTCTGTTCCATGTTTGCGGTGCCTGTTGCGTTAATGTTGTGGCATTTTGCTGTTTTGTTGTGTAATTTGTACTTTCCATATATATATATATGTATGTATGTATGTATGAGTGTAGTTACGTCTATGCATAAGTGTGTGTCGCGATGTATTGAAAACCAACTAGCCACATCCCTTGTCACCGTATCCGTCCTCGATTTTATTGTCCCTCGATACGCCCTACGCCCTATGCCGCTCTGATGCTTTTAACGTTCCCTGCGGCACAATACATACATATTATTCGGCTTTCTGGCAAATGCCCGCCAGCGAGTCATCGAATGCTATTTGAGAATTGATGCTAAACCAATTGCGGTTCAACGCTTACATGCTGTTAATGCATTGCGCACACGTTGCATTGCTCGACCGATAATTGTGGCCTTTAATTGTTATTGGCCTGTCAGCAAACAACGGTGCAGAGAAGTGTTATCGGCGAAGTGCTGCCAATTTGACGGCTTTTGTATGCAAAGTGACGGGGTTCGCCATGAGCGTGCTTGTCGACCGAATACATATATTTAAGTGCTTTAATTGTTATCGCTGTTGCTCAAGTGCTCGGATTGTGTGGTCAATAGTAAATGTTTATTTTTGCAATATACATATACATACATACATATGCATCTATTGAGTTTGAAATTTGTTGGACTTTCGCAAATACCAAAAAAAAAAAAAACAAAAAAACAAGCACTAAGATTTGCTATCATGCACACCAGTGACGGATCGTGAGCTTGATTTTTTGAGGGAGAAGTAAGAATCGAGAATTTTGTGCGCCCAAGTATGATTACATTTTATTTTATTATATTAAATATTGTTTATAAATGAATTATATTTTTATAAATCATATGTTTTGAGTAATATGTTTTTGAAAAAAATACACCGTAGTAATTTCAAAATTTTAAAATTGCATTTCTCGACTGAAAAATAAGATACTCGAGCTAACTCGACGGCACATAGTGTGCTTTTTTTACACTTATTCGTAGCGATTTCGGCAGAAGCAACATTTTGATATAAAACAAAATGGTTTCGAAGGATAATATAATTTCTTTTTACGGAAAAGTATTGCCATTGAGCCACAATTACTCGTTGACCTTAAACAAATTTATCAAAAATAGTGTTCTTCGAAAAAACATGTAAAATCCAACGGATTTATTCCAAAGAGAAAAATTGTATTTTTTCTGTACTAATATTATAGATTTTGAGACGATAAACATGATTGCATTATTTAAAAAACGAAAAAAAAAGTGTTAACCCCTCAATTTCGAAAAAATTTATTATATACTGCTTTTTTTTTGTTATTTTCATGCAGTTGTGCATCCTTCTCACAATTTTATAACCCTCGAACACCAAGTATATTTTAGCGAAATTCAAGGTCTTTAATTTGAGCCAAGGTAGAAGTCTCTAGGCCCTTTGAGAGCCAAATTATAACGATTCTGAAGTTAAACTCAATTAAATTTTTTTTTTAATTTTGAACAGTGGAATCGTGTTGTTTGTCTCAAAATGTATAATATTAGTATAATAACAATTAATTTTTAAGCAAAAAAATATAACCGACTTTAATTCTCATATAAAAATTTAAGATTATAGTTAATTTCTTCACGATCCCATTATCGGATCTAAACAACATTAGTATGGAACCACCCCTGAGGTACCAATTTTCCGATGAGAAAAGAATTATCGAAATCGGTTAACGTCGTCCAAAGTTATGCAGTAACATACATAAAAAAAAAATATTCCGACGAACTGATAACCTCCTCCTTTTTATGAAGTCGGTTAAGAAATACAAACATTTTTTTTTTTTTTTTAATAAATCTGGTGGATTTTGCCTGTTTTTTTCGAAGAACATTTTTTTGACAAATTTTTTTATGGTCAAAGAGTAACTGCGGCTCAATTGCAATATTTTTCCGTGAAAGGCATATTTTTCCGTCAAAATGCTGCTTCTGCCGAAAGCGCTACGATTAATTCGCATGGAGTGTTCAAAAAGCACACTGTGCGACATATGAGTGGACAAGAGATATATTTTAAAATCCTGTGCATAGTTTTCAGAGAAAAGTTCAGCGACAAAATCTATTAGAAATGGCCAACTTTATCTCAGAAAAAATTACATGTCGGTATGTGCAATTAGCACGAAATTGTTTCGGAAGTAGAATCGCAATACCAAGAGTGTGATTGAAATTCTTAACCAAACTCGGATTTCTCGATCGACTCCGATTTCGGAGGGGAAATTTCCCCTATTACCCAGCCCCCCTCCCCCTTTTAATACGCCCCTGATTCACACGCCTGATTTGTATTAGCTGAAGTTTATGCCATGGCAGCCGTTAAGAGTTTGCCGAAATGTGCAGAAAGTATAAAAGCTGTCCAGACAAGCTGTCCAGACAAGCACAAGTCCTTACGCTTATTTGCATTCAATTAAAAGTTTGCGAGCAAAAGTCTCGCCACGTCAAATCAGTTGATGATGCCTATCAAGTATTTTTCTGACACTTTCTGCTTAATTATTATTAACATGAATTTTTTGTGGTTGGCGTTTGTATATTTGCAGAAGTGTTTACTTAAATTCATATATTAAAAACCGAAAAAGAGTGGCTTTTCAAGAAATTTTAGGAAAATGGAGGTGGCACCGCCCACTCATATGATATACGCGTATCTCAAAAATTACTCGAGCGATCTCGACGAAATTTGGTAAACACATTGCACTTGGGCTTGAAATCGGACAAAAACCACGGGCTCCACCAACGTAACGGTAATTTCAAAAAACTTAAAGCTAGCTATGTTTTTTAGGAGGAATAGGTTTTGTCCGATTTAAACAAATTTAAATAGTTAAGGAGGCTAAGCACAATGTGTATACCAAATTTAGTTGAGATCCGTCAAGTAGCTTTTGAGATACGCATATATAATTTAAGTGCCACCCCCATTTTTCTAAAATTTCTTGAAACCCCACTTTTTTGCTAAAGAGCGATTGTATATATCAATTTTGAATAAATATTGATGAACTCCTTAGCGACACTACTTATAAAATCTGAAATTCCGGTACATACACACATATAAATTCAAGGCCGTATTTAAGAAAAGTCACCTAAATTCGACAATTTTTATGCGATGGCAATAAATGGGGTATCAGTTTATTTGAAAATAGATTTATTATTATAAATTAGCGATGGTCAAATTTAAAAAAAATTAAGAGAAATATGGGTTTTTTTTTAATTTACCCGATGAAAAAGTCCAGCAAGCTTAATCCGACAATACATTATAATATACCATTTTAAAGGCCTATATATCCTCTTCTCAGATCATATTCGATTTTTGAAATTGAATTTAAAATAGTCATTCAAAACTTACAAATCTACAAAATCTTATTTCTGACCTAAATCGACAAGTCGCGACCTTTAAATGACCTTTAAAAAATCTATAAAAATAGGCCATATCTCATGAAAGCGAACAAAAATAGCGGGTTGGGTTTTGAAATTTCCAAAAACAAAAAAGAATTTTCGATGGGCACCCTAATGTGTATGCATACATATGTGTACATATTTGCAATAGTCGTAGTATTTCTCTTGTTTCGAATAAATCCGACTAGCAGCTGAATAATAACACCAATGCACTACGTCATGTATACGCACCGTTGCACCAAACAGAAATTCGCTAAAAGTTTCCCATGCAACTATGTATGTACATAAATTCAAATGCAATATTGAGTTTCATCGGATTTGTATGCAAAATCATAGAATACATAGAATACTTTTGCATAAATTTCCAACAGCAGAAAACGTGAATTTTTGTATTTTTAATTTCAACACTTAAACAACGCAATGAAAGCAATCGAATATTAGCTGCGTTGAAAAATAAACGCAGCAGTAAGCAAATAGTAACTCAATGTACATATCAACGGAATGCTAACTTTTGAAAAGAAAATCTACACCCGCACAGTCGCATTTGATTGCATGTTAAAATTCAGCAAGAAATTTTGCAATCAAAAGCGTAACCTTGAAAACTCACCAGTAAATTTTTTGTATAGTTATCGTAGTAATTACTGTGGCACAAATTCCGAAAAAAAAAACACATCAAAAGCAGAGCCACTAGAGAAGTGTCACCAACCATGATGCTTAGTGTCACGCAACAATTTAAAGGCAATTTAGTGACTGTCAAATCGAGCGCTGTGTAACAAAACGGGCGCAAAATAATGGCACCAACTTACCAGCGGTACAACGCAGAATAACAACAAATATGTATGTAACCACTCAGCAACACTATTCGCGTGACTACGCATGACGTACTAGCAAACAGCAAAAAACTTAGTTCTCATCAATGTCTCAAAAAAAATTAAAAAAAAATGCACTCCTCTGCCTTTCGCTTCATTCTTTGCTATGATAGTAGTGGTAGTTAGAAGTTTGTGCATGCGCATGCAATACTTTTGCATATGTATATACGCCGATTACTAACCGACTGTGTTCAACACCGGAAATTATCGAACGACCTGCCACTGACGCTGCGCTTATTTACCATGTACATACATACATACGAATTCACGCAGATTTGAACAGTACTACATAGTACAACCAAACAAATATTTTGGCGCCAACCGACAACGATGGCTTTGGCCAACAGCTGGCACTACACAAAGCGTGGTTGTACAGCATTTGTCGAAAAACTAATTTGGCCGAATTTCTGCTGTTCTGGTCGGTCGCTTGGCGGTTTGTTGTGATAATGGCTGTGACATGCAATGTTTGGCGTTTAGCGTTTGGCATTTGGCGACAACAATTCGATACAAAGATAAGCGGATGACAGTGACACCAAAAGCAGCAGCGTTAATGAGTTATTAGATGGACATGATGAGCAAATAATATGTTTTATATTGGTTGGTAGCAAATTGTTTGCATGCCACAAGCCACAGGCGGCAAGCAAATTAGTTTTAAAGCATTTTTCAAAGAATGTAAGTCAAGGTTTCATGAAAACTATGTGGTACGAGTAATTGAGTTCGACAGAGATTTCGCTCAAAATTTTATACATTTTGCTATGCAGTCAAACATACTTATATAACTACGTAAGTATGTATCATGCTAATCTAGTCGTAATGGAGATATAAATAAATTTTAGGTTTTGTTTTGAAACTTTTTATTTAAAATTAATACATGTAACAGTATATTAATCTAAACAGATGCGCTGAGAAATTTTACTGAATTTAATTCATTTCCATGTAGCAAAATGCCGCTAGGAACATATTTATTCAACTTGTTATTTTTTCGATACATTTTTCGTTGCTTCTAAAAATCGGCATGTTTGTCAATAAGTAGGGTGATCAGATGAGTCGAAGGAAAAATCAGGATACTCGCAAGGGAACAACCCCCCTCCACGACAAAGCACACAATCGCATCTTTTTGGTTCATGGTTATTTAAAAGGTCGAAATTTTAGATTTTTTAAGCGTTTATTAAAGCATAGACTGACGGCAACGTTGATCCGGATTAACGGCGCAGTTAATAATAGAATAGCGCGTACACATATTTTAGTGTTAGGCGTAGCTTCTACTGCGATTGGTTATGTGCGTCTTTATGTCGTTGCACAAAGGAGAGGGATCTTTGCAGTTTTACGGTGACTCCGAACGGCGGTTGTATTTTTATGAGCAGCTCTTTTTCATGGCAGAAATACACTGGAAGGTTTGCCATTGCCTGCCTAGCGGTGACCGCTGTTAATAAAGAACCTTTTTTCTATATTTTTTTGCGTTGTTGCTTTGACCAGGGCTTGAACCCAGGCCCTGCAGAGTGGAAGTGCACACTGCTTACCACCACACAACAGCGGCGACTGCGGCACAGTTGATCTAATCAAAATTGTGCAGATGGTAGTAATGCGGAATAACGAGCCGCAAGGTCGTGTGTTCGAATCCCACTCCAGTAGAATTTTTATTTATTTATATAATTAATTAATAATAATTGATTATAATTAATTATAATTTCTATATTTCGAACGTTGCTTTCAGTTAGTTAATGTGGACTATTTTAATAAAATAGAACTCTATAAACTTAAACTAACTAAAAACATAATAAATAATGTTAAATAAGATAAAGCAAAAGAAAATAAAATAAAGTAAAATAAAACCGCGGCTACTGCGGACGCCAAACTCGCTTGCTTTGTTTGCTTACTTGTACAGTAGACAACAGCTGGCCGTGTTTACCTTACCAGTGTTGACATAGAAAATTCCCTAGCTCCGAATAAATTTTGGGAAGTAACTCTAGAACTTGATTCGGATCATTTGTAGTTAATGCAGTGATGTTGCCTTATTATGTTGTCTTCTAATTTTGTTTCTCCTTGGATTACTCACGTAAGTCCAATAACGCCTGTATAGTCACTTTGTAGCCCAGTACAGCGGCTCGTGTTGTTTGGAATGTTTGAGTTGGTGTATTGGCATATTGGCAGATTTTGCACGACCAAATCAGCATCCTTAGCGGTGACCTCCATATCGAAATCTTAAAAAGTCCCTTTGCCAAGGAATCCATTACTTTTGTGGTAATTTTTTTTCTTCCCTGCTCCCAACTCTACTTCCACTGGTTTCCGGCGGTACTTTAATTATCGATAAAAGGCATTTCGTTTCTACATGGACATTGATTCTAACATTAGAAAACGTCATAGGGCCATCGATTGTCTGCCCTATTCTTAGAATTTCCTTCTGAACACTTTCTGTGGTGGTGCCTGGAGCTATTTGTCAGCTCAAACACTTTACTGACAATCTTTGGAGAAGGTGTTCTGGTGGTTGTGCTTCACCTATTCTATGTTTCTAACTCAACCCACTGGCATATGTAGTGCAGTGTAAAACTTAAATTCACAGCTGTCAAGGACTTAACAAAAAGTGCAGAAAATTAAAACTTATGGATGTATGTATCTTCGGTCATAAAGTGAAAACGGAAAAGCATTTGGGCACCTCCGGATAACTCAATCAATTACAAAACAAACTGCCAATGGGTTTGCTTGCAAACATTCCCACATACACACTTCACAACTACTGAAACTACTGACTGCTAGCCGAAGGGATATTTAGTTGGGTCAGTGAGTTACAGCTGCGGCTCTGTTAATAGCATTTTGCGAATTCTACCGTACCACAGCGCACAAGTGTTGATAATTGAGCTAAAATCCCTTTAGGACGCGCTACAGGGCACTTGTACGCAAGCACACACAAGCAGACAGAGGGAAGTCACTGGACCGGCATCTGCATCTACACATGTACATATACACATACATATACATATATTATCGTTACCTTAATATAGAAAGGCCCTAAATCAAATAGTCGCTGAAATGCAAGAATGCCGTAACTGACCAAAATTGTTTATTGCTTAAAATGATGTGGGGAATTATAATTCGATGAAATCCGTCATAAAGGGAATTTTGTATTTTTATTTAGTTACAGCTTTTAGTGTTTCCGCGACGATGTGTGATAGAGCCTTGCTATATTAAGGTCGCGATATATAGGTGCATATATGTATGTACTTATAAGTACTGTTAACAGAGTGGCATGAATACCCAGCCAGCAAAAAATCCGAAAACGGATCCAAAAAAGAAAACAAATTTGATGAAATGCGGATTTTTGTCCGCATACCGATTTTATTTTCGGATTTTTAGACAAAAATGGTTTCGAAACGGATACGTTTTTGGCTGATTACCTGAAATTTTTGTGATTAAATTTTTCGTTCAATACGCTTTCTTTCGGGCACTGCCGACTACGTATATTAATAGATATTTAGATAAGATAACGAAGCACTGCGACCAGTAGGTCTATTGTGCCCTTAACTCTTAACGTCACCTAAACCAGTCCTAGAGACGTTATAAATTTAAGATTAGATTGCAGGGACAAGGAGTGAATGGGCTCCTCTCCAGGCCAGGAATGCCCTATGCCTCTTTACCTCCTGCGTGAAACACCCACATACTCGAGAAGGAGGTGTAATGGCAGCGTCACAGAAGCAGCATAGGTCACTTGACCAGATTCCTAAATTATACAGGTGACCTCTTAACCTTCCCGACGAAGTCCCTTAGTCTGGTGTTTTCTTTAATATTGAAAGCAAGGGCTCCGGTCATATTGGGGTCTAGAGAGCTGGTCCGCTTCCTCATTGCCTCTGGTACCCATAGCAATTGGATGGAATTTGTCTCAGCCAGAACATTAAACCTCTCTACACAGTCCAGGACCAATGAAGATTTAATCTAAAAGGATGAGAGATCGCTTGATCGCTTCAAATTAGGATGCTTTCGGTTCGATACTTCCTTCGAAGGTTCATCTTAGCACACAGAATTTTAGCATTTATTACTTTCAAATAACATGATCCTTTTCGAACATTTTCCGGATAGTAAAATTAGTGAAAATTTAAGTCGTTTTCTGTACGTTACCGGGTATGAAAACTGCACGAGAGCCCATTTTCAGCAAAATTTATGTTTCTCTGCTGACTGGGTATATATAAATGAACGTAGTCTTTGTGTATATGTACATACATACTATATGTGCGTGTACATACTTCCTTGATTGTACATAAAGCATATGTCGAAACCAAGTCCCACTTCACGCCTACAACAAAATCAATTTATGCGCAAAATGTCTAAAAAAATTCCTCACAAATTCCAACTTCTCACACTTCGCTGGGCTTCCATTTAAGTTCACCAGCTGTAACGACCAGTATTCGCAAACAACGCCGGCATCTGTTTGCTGTTCAACGCTTTCGAATCAATTCATTTGAGCTCATGGAATGAAACCCTTTAACCTAAGGCGATTTTCTAGCGCATCGTAAACATTGCAGGCTGCTAATGCCGACACCGTTGCGTGAGTGGTCAATTGAACGCCAACGCAGATGTGTATGTAGACCGTAAGGCCATCCAAATCGGGAAAATAGACAGTGATGCGTGGTGTTGGATTTCGCACAAAAGTCACGTAGGCGTGCATCAATTAGACATTCATCCTGATATGCTCTTTTGTTCAATCCTCACACGATTTCGACTGCGGTAGTAGTGGTGCGGTCGATGGTTGCTAATTTTTGTTCTATTTTTTTTTTTGGTCCTTTAGCTTTTAAGCGCGATGCAAGTATTGAAAGCATTTGTATGGCTGGTGAATGTTGGTATTTCGAGGTGGGAGCTTTCTGTAAGATATTTTGGGGAGCTGTTGTTTTCCTCAGCGTACATATGCATATGTATGTATGTTAGTGGTATCCCACTAGAACATGAAGGAAAAGCCCCTATAATTAGAAATAAAAGGATGCTCCTTTGAACATGATTTTGAAACGTCTATATGTATGTATATAGGTTACTGTAATACTTTAATATGTATTTGTGTGGATACATAGATAGATATTTTATTGAGAAATGCACTGCGGCCAGGTGATCTTTCGCATCCTCTTACTCCTTACAGCCACTCAGAAGGTCCTAGCTTCCTTAGGAAGACCACTATATTTTTTGATGGCTCTTCTTCTCGTTACTGTGTCACATTCAAAGTGTAGCTGTCCAGTAGCTTTATCGTACTGTCACACAAGCGCCATGAATAATTAGTTCAGATCCCGAGTGTGTCCTCAACATATATCGTGTATATAAATTTAAAAATCACCGCAATTTAAAATGTTTAGAGTTTTAATCAGGGACGGTAATCATTATAAGTAAAATAATTTAAATCAGCATTAAATCATTATTTTATGACTTTTATATTTTTCGCTCAAAAATAATAATTGTTATTGATTTTTATTTTTTTCCCTCAAGGGAAATGATTTTTATTTGATTTTTTATTTTTTCGATCACAAATAATGATTATTTCATGATTTTTATTTTTTCGCACAGAGATAATAATTATTGTTGAGTTTTATTTTTCTACTTAAAAATAATGATTATTTATAAAATTGAAAAGGTCATACAGACGCAACTTACTGAAATTTGGACCTGAAAAATTTGGGACATATTCCTTTTATTAGGGTGTCGCTGCCTCTAAAAACGATACGAGGGAAATCGCATAGCTTTTGCATTTTTTTTTTTAATGATGATTATTCTTCAGTGAAAAAATAAAACTCAATAATAATTATTATCTTTGAGCGAAAAAATAAAAATCGTAGAATAATCATTATTTTTGATCGAAAAAATAAAAATCAAGTAATAATAATTACCTTTGAGCGACGAAAAATTAAAATTCAAATATTAATTATTATTTTTAACCTTTATTAATTAAACTCGAAAAATAAAATTCATTATAAATTACAGTAGGGCGTACGAACACAAATACCCGAGTATAGTTAAAACTGTTTTACGACTGTTCGTAGCAGAGCTGAGTCACTTGTTCCTTACCTCGGGTGGGGGGTAACAAGTAACGCTCAGCAATGCGCGAACTACAAATACTCTTATTTTAAAATTCTCTACCCCTTACCACTGGTGGGGGGAAGTAGAGCCTTAATAAAGAAAGAAGAAGACAGATAGTTAGATGCTTTACCCCTTACCTCTGGTGGGGGGAAGTAAAGCATAAAATATAAAAGAAAGAAAAGAAGCGTGTTATTGAGAGTCTTTACGAATCTGAATAATTTATTCAACATTTTTCTTTTATATACAATTTTCTAACTCTATTTCCTTAACTAATTATATATGTATGTGTGTGTATATGTACATGTGCATGTATGTATGTATATTTACATAAGATTACCAACCAATGCCTTGGTCTTCTAATTATATTTTTATTGCTTGCATGTGCATCGGCTATATACATGCAAAGCCTATTATCTAATGCATTTTCTAATGCATGCATAGGTATGTGTGTATATATTTGTATGCAAGAGATAAACGCATTCCAATCAAGTGGAAAAATTTTGGAATGTTTCAAAAATTTTAATATATTTTAGAATTCTAAGAATTTTCTATTTTTTATACACAAGTACCATGAACATAAGAATTTTTCGACAATTTGTGATGTTTCACACTTTTACATTTTAGGATGGATTTTAGAATAAGTAAAGATTTTAGAAAACATAAAAATTTCTAAAATCTCAATATCATATTCTCATTTTACCAAAACTTCTAGAATCTGATGGATTTCGATAGTTTTTGAAATTTTGGAAATTATCCTAAAAATAGGAAATCTCAAGAAATTTAATAATTTTATAAAATCCAAAATTTTGGAATTTTCGTTGTTTTCTAAACCTGTGAAAATATTTAAACTTGCTGTGACTTTCAACTGTGTAAAATAATACAAATTCGAAAATACAACAAAAAAAGATGCCGGCTCCGACGCCCTCTGGTGTCTTTGAGCCATCTGTGTACCAAATTAGGAGGTGCAACTTCGCTTTTCATGTCTCTTTATTGTATGTAAGTTAGACTTGCGGTATAGTCCCCCAGCACCCAGTTCTTTTGGCTATATTGAATTGACTGCGTACGCCTCTTCTTGTATGATCATATTTTCTGCTAGAGACGGCTTTCAGAAAAACACATTTTTGACTGTCTATATATCAACAATCATTCATAATTAGACGATAAATATAAATTTCAAATGAAGACCAACTCAGTGTCGAGGGTGAAGAAAATTTGTAAAACGCATACTATGTATTTATTAAGATTATTAAGAGTTTGAATATTATTATAAAAAACAAATACCTTCATTCATCGCAGAAGTATCACTTTCTAAAAATATCAGTCCGTCAATTTTCCGCTCTATTTGATTTTAAGCGCAGAGAAGTAATTAATATTTGGTGGCCGTAATTAAAAAACTCCACGCAGTTAGAGTTGGATAGTACAAAACTTATTTAAGCAACACAATTTTGTTGGAAATTTTAGTTCTATTTTACCTACGAACATACTCTGAAATTGACAGCTTAACAGAAGCTTTTAAAGGATAAATTCCAATTAAGTTAAGGTGTACTAAAAATATAGATAAGAAAACAAAAGCAAAGTAAAAGCAGCTCCGCTAAGCCAACGTTTATAAAAAACTTCAAAGTTAGTGTATGTGGGTATGTATTTTTTTAATATTTTTTCTCTTGGCCTAGACGAATCATAAAATGTGTCATTATTTATGACTAGAGCATGTCAAAAAAAAAAAATAATCAAAAAGCTTACTTCGAATATAAGTTTCCCCAAAAGTGGCCTACAAATTTAGTATAAAGTAAATGTAAGAGATCTGCGTTGTAATTACAAAAATCAATTTAAAACTTGTTTAATAGACCACGTTTCTATAAATGGACTAAAAATTAAAATTAATTAAACTAAAGTTATTTTAAACAATTTCTGAGATTTAAAATGAAAAAACTGGGGCAATAATTAGCTTAGTTTAGAAAAATATTAATTCCCTCAAGATATGGAATGTTGGAAGGAAAAAAACAATGTCCATATTCCATAAATAATTAAAACATTTGTTATCTTCTAATGATAGTGCGTGAAATTTATTGGATTCCAAATACTTTTTTTACAGAAATTTTCCGATGCCGCAAACTTTCATATTTGCATAAGTAAACCAAAAATAACATTTATGTAAATGGATCTACTCGACACGCGTGTTGAATTTTCTAATTAATAGTTAATCAGATATTCTAAATAAACGATGCCAGTTCTACGTGTGTAAATAAAAATCTACAATATAGCCCTGCTGAAAATCTAACTAGCTCAGAACTAGCATAGAACTAGACCTTTTGCCGACAGTACTAGTTTTAGCTCAATACCCCAGCAATGCTTTCAACTGTCCAGTTTTACAGGGCGTTGTCATTGGCGAAGGCAATTGTCGCCCACTTTGCAATTAGTTTTTAACCGGTTCTGTTTTGGACAGTATTTTTTTATAAGAAAACATTTTTAAGATTCGGTTTTTGGATATTTTTTTCCGTTTTTTTTTTTCTTTTCTTTTATAGACTGCATGTTTGTTATATATTTTATAAAAAAAAATTAATAAAAATTATTGTAAGCGGCGGGCAATAATTTAAATTGATTAAATCTCAAAACTCACAACGGCCTCCACCGCGATATTTGAACTCGCAACCAGCGATGCTTGAGTCAGAAGTCTTCTCGCTGAGCTACTTTCCTATTGTACGAAAGTGAGAATTTG
>NW_016165867.1:23727-26067 GCF_001687245.7 Rhagoletis zephyria | reverse complement strand
ATATTAAATTATGCGCGCCTAAAATTGTTAGAATTTATTAGAGACCAACTACAACTTGATTACCTACCTTTACAGAAGTCTTATTTAGTCTTCAGCATACATTGATTATAAAGAATTGTTGCATATCAAAGCAATGTTTAGAGTTCTAGTGAGCTATGGATATTTTATTTATATCCACAAATTCAGCGAAGAGTGACATTGAGGTGGCTCATTTCAGGTGACGCCAATTCCAGCTGTATTTGCTCCTATCAAACAACGTTCGGTGCCGTGAATATTGTGTCCGCTTATATTCCTAAACGTGCTCCGAAAATTTTCTATTATGAAATGTTCTTTACTTGCAATAGCAAAACCATGCCATGATGCCGCGTCGTAAAGGACTTTTCCCGCATATTTATTAAGTTTCAAAAGGTCTTCTGTATTTTTCCTTCTAAGTCGCGGCCGTAATATTCTTGACATCTCACAGCCTTCTCGTTTATTCCACAAGTCATAAGTAACGGCTATGCTGTATTGAATAATTTTTCTAAAGCGTTTCATAAACGGTGTTAGTGCAACGTTATCCGCCTCATCTCAAAGCTATATCTGGCCACCTCATCAGCCGATTCGTTCCCTTCCGTTTGATATGGCTTAATGACGCCAAAGTGAATCGACATTTCCATAACATCCTGATCTCACTATTTTATGTAGTTTCTATTGCCTTCCAAGCTGCCGCCTTGAAACGTGTTATTCAGTAAACGACTAATCGCCTTCTCTACTTGTAGCGTAGATATCTGCTTGGAATGAATTACAGTAGTTCGGCAGACGAAATAACTAGTTTTTATGCAGGTCCCTCGGCTCTGTTTGACTACTTTTCTTTTGCTTTTTTAAGCTTCAATATTTTTTAAGTTAAAAGTATAGCTCTTTATCTCCCGAATACCACATAAATCTAAATTTCAGACCATCGTGCAGTTCCATAAGTAACGTAACTCTTCTTCTTACCGTTTCCTCTGGTAGGCTGTAGGTGTGTTTTTGGTTCAGTGTGTTAAATGTATTTTGAATAAAATCTTTTGAAAAAGTCTTCGAAAATCTTCGTGCATTTACACCATGACTTTTTTGACATTTAAGCCCAAATTTTTTTTTGGTAAATTCTTTCTTCTACATTTTTAAAGCGGAGCGAATGGCGAACTCAAATTAAAAATACGAAAATGTGAAAACGATAAAAGTGAAACGTCGAAAAAACCCCTCGATTTCACTAACCATGCGTGCATGTTTACCTCGCTGACTTCCCCTACATTTCTTGCCTACAAGCCCGACACGCATAACTTTCCCCCCGGGTTAAAAGTCATCGTATAAATTGGCTCGAAGTCTGTGGTGTGCGGTGGCTCTTACCGCTGTATCCTTATAGCTATCCCGCGTGTTGCAATATCCACGGAAGCAGCAGTTAATTTTTCGGCATTTTTTAGGAAGAAAATTATTTTTAAAAAATTTGTGAAAATGTCTCTACTGATATGATTGGTTTTGCTTTGTGTTATTTTTATGTTATGTTATTTTTTTTTTTTTTTTTAAATTGGTACCACAAAAAATACGAAACACGATTTCTGTCAGATAGCTAACATGGCGGATAAGAGGAAACTATCTCTTAAAAGTCATTTTATCGTGTATTCAACTTTAAACACTTTTTACTCACAAATATTTTCACGTTTCATTTTAAACATTGTCACTGGTAAACTTTTTAAATTGAAATGAACATACATACATAGATAAAATAAAATTTTAAATGCTACATAGTACATACATACGTTCTCATTCATAAGCATACATATGTGTTGCCATGAGTATGGAAGCATCCGCAAAATTGCTAAAGCAATAAAATAACAGTAAATAGTAAAAACAGCAGTTGTCATAATAGCATATAAAATAGCTAATATCGCAAAGAAGAAACAAACAAACTGTAGTAAAGGCTAAAATAGGAATAATAACAATGACGTGCCATGGCTGGCCATAAAGGGAAACCCACTCGTTATGGGATGTAAGGGACTTTTATGTTTCCTACTTGAGAAATGGAAGTTGTAATGCTGAAGTCTTATACTAAATAAATAGTTCAAAATTTCGGTTCATGCCAGAAATTTACAATTTCTGAAAGTCTTCTGATCTAGTGTAACTAATTTTTAAATACATATCGCATAAGGTTTTTATTCCATTATAAATATGTATGTATTTATGTGTGCAAAAGCATATTTGTTAGTTTTTCCTCATTTTATTTCGACTATTTTCGTTTACTTTCGACGATGTAACAAATGTTAATTCCCAACAGTGCTGCGTGAGCTCCCAGTAGACTGTATGTATGTATGTATTTATGTACAT
>NW_016165867.1:0-12086 GCF_001687245.7 Rhagoletis zephyria | reverse complement strand
TAGCAGCTCCTAAATACCTAAGTAAATAGTACTTGGGTATTTAGCAGCTCCTAAATACCTAAGTAAATAGTACTTGGGTATTTAGCAGCTCCTAAATACCTAAGTAAATAGTACTTTGGTATTTACAACAACACAAAATACCTAAATACTTTTGTACTTAGTACTTAATACTTAGTAAATACAATTTTGCCCATCACTGTTTTGAGTTAGATTAGTTTGCATTTGTTGGAGGATGTGCACTGCGACCTTATAAATATTGTGCTCTCAGAGTTCATCATAACACAACGCCCAACCGTAGTGCTCTAATGAAGCTAAGCTGTTTCGAGGAGAGGAGAGAGTGATTATAAGAAAACCTCTGGCCGCAGCCTTCCCAGCTGTGTTAGTTACTTTATAAAGTTTAATAAAATAATTTTCTTACTCGCAAAATAGTAGTATAATCGATTTTTGAGGAGTACGGGAGTATAAATGCCAAAATAATAGTAAAAAACTCCCAGCGCGGTAATTTCGGCAGCACTGGTACACAGGGACCGAACATAACAGCTATTGATGAAAACTGTCATGGAAAAATTCCCTATGAAGGAACTGTTCTACAACTGAGTGATACATACCAATCCATTTCTTTTTTCACCGAGATTAAAGTTTGAAAATAAATTTTTATTTGCAATTTTTATGCAAAATTAAAAAAATAACAGTTATTTTTGATTTTTATATTATATGTCTTAGATAACAGTTATTGAAGACTTTTATTTTTAGAAGTCATCAATAAAAATTAGTCAGTGACTTTTACTTTTAAAAGTCATCAATATAAATCAGTCACGGACTTTTATTTTTTAAATCAGTCATATAAAAGTTATAAACATGATTTAAAAAACAAAGGTCAGTGACTGATTTTTATTTATGACTTCGATAACTGTTATCTAAGACATATAATTTAAAAATCAGAAATGACTTTTATTTGCAGATTATTTAGATAGAAATCAAAAATAATTGTTATTTTGCATTTATAAAATAAAAGTCAGAAATAATGGCTATTTAAGGAGTAATTAAACAAAAGTCAAAAATAATTGTTAAAGAGCGATTTTTTTAATAAAAATTTAAGCTTTTCACAAGATTCTATTAAGATATCACCATGTTGTAGAATTGAGTAAGAGGTATGTAATGAAATAATTTCAACCCTTAAACCATTAACATTGTTTCGCAAACTTTTTAGAGATTAAAATACACCCACCTAACTAATTTCGACTAAACATTGAGTCAACGAAATACAGTAGTTATTTCAAATTGTTGTTTGCATTTTTGATTGATTGAATTTGGATAATATTTATGTGCCATTCAGCTACAATTTTTCTGCTTTTCCTTTTCATTCTTCATTTTCGTAGCACCACCACTTCTTCCCCAGCCACATGCGGCCACAATACGTTCCCATTGGTGGCATGCTGTAATTAAATACTGTAGCGAGAGCTGTGGATCATGCAATTTTTATGCAATTTTTAAAACAAAAAAAAAAAAAAGCATTAATGACCACTCAAATTTGGGACACTTTTCTCCCACATCATCTCTGCTTTTTACTCAATAACGAAATTGCATATTAAAAGATAGGAAAGTGCAAAAGCACGTAAAAGCTATAGAACAAACATGACCAAAGACTAAGTGGAAAATTGATAACAAATGGAACGGATAGCCATTGGATACGTATGCTGCTTGCTTCAGGCTGCTACTACTGCATAGGACAGTGTGGAGACAAGTGCAGTTGAAGTGGGGGTAAAGTAGCATTTAATGCAATTGAATATCGGCAATCGGAATGCTCCTCTTTTGCTGCAAAAAAAAAAAAAAAACTAAAAAGAAGTACGACAATTTAAAAAAAATACCAAAATCAACAAATCGCTCTGCAGCACCGCACCAACCTCAATACAGTGATTTCATTTTACTACTGTCTACACTTACGCCACCCACCACAGCAACGCTTTTAACGTCCCTCGAAAATAATGGCTCAATGTGAGTTGCCGGCAATTCGCGACAGCAACAACACCCGCGCCTTGTTGTTACCCCACAGCTGCTGCAACATTTGCTTACTGGTGCGCTCGTGTGCGAAGCAGCCATTAAGGTGATGCTGACGAATAAAATGCGCAAGAAACAAAGAAAACATACAAGGAATACCAATAACTAAAAACCGCTTGCAAACAAGCAAAAGCGCACTGAATGCGATTTTGACGTGCCCTGCATTATTTTGAAACTTTTGTGCCACACACACACATTCTTCTTCTTCATCGTCTTCTTCTTTTGGTATTTTAATACGATTTTTCCTATTTAGTTTTCGCTCATTTGTTGCATTTTATTCATACCAACGTTGCTCTTGTCGTTATTTTCTTAAGTAAAAAAATAAATAAAAATATTTTGCTTTTTTTAAAATTGCAACCTACGCTCCTTACTCCTCTCTAACGTGACGAAACAATTCCTGCAGCTGCCCGTAAACTCTGTGAAAAGTATGCTANATTTTGATCAATTATGCAACAATAACTGCGTCAAAAGAAAATCCCTTATTTATATGAAATGTCCCTTTTTTTCCCTTTTAATAATTTTTGATGCAAAATATCCCTCAAATAGGGAAATTACCCACAATCTGGCATCACTGCTACACATTCGTACGCAATAAAGTTGCAGCAATTGTCAGTGGGTGAGTAAATGATGATGAAGTGTGTGGGTCTGCAGCAAAATGAGAAGAAATTGAAATTGAAGCGCTACTAAAAGCATGAGAATATATGCATGTATATATATATATGTGCGAGTGTATCTGTATGTATGCTTGTGTGGTAGTACATACATACATACGTGCATATTAGCAAACTACCTGAAATTCTGAAATTCCAAACTGCTCTGCAGTCTTCCTTCAACTGTTTTGAGTGCTTTGCATTCTTTATGTAATTTGCTGTTTTTAGAATAACTTCGTACCTTTATGACTTGTTTTCTATTTTCTGTTTTGTTTGTATGCTGTATTCTTGTGTTTTTATTTTCGGTTCGTTTGAGGTCAAAGGTGATGAAAAATTTCGATTGCGGCCATAAAGCCGATTGTTGAGCAGAAATAATGTGATGGTTTTGAAATATGGTCTTGAATTAAAGGTATTGCCACAGTATTGAAAGTAGTGTTATTTTTTTTTTTTTTTTTATAAATGGTAAATTTGAAGCATTGGAACAAAAACAACATTTGCGTAAATTTTTTTTGTTACTTCCGGTATCGAAATTTTCAAAAACTGTTCTGATTTTTGTCTTCTAACTCAAAGATTGCCATGTGCAATACAAAAAAATAAAAAATAAAAAATGAAATTTGAAAAAATTAAAATTGTTTCAAAAGCTGCTATTCAATCTCTTGTTTTTTTTTTAATGGAAAATGGTTTCACATGCAAAAAAATTTTAACAATGTAAAATTTTTGTGAGAAAAAATTTTAAATATTTGACATTTTCGAGACCGTGAAATCAAATCGGACGGAACGAAAAAATATAAACTATATTATAATCGAACATTTAAATCACTGGTGGTAACCATCTTAAAAAGTACTTTAGAAATAAATCTTACGTAAACCTCTCTCGTTTGAAATCCGTATAAAAATATTTAATTTAACTTGTCAATTAAATTGATTTCGAATTACAAAACAGATGGTAGCCCTCTTCCAAAATATTTTTGAAGTAAGGCTTTCTAAGCATCTATACTTTGATAACCACACTAAAATATTTTATTTAGCTTGTTAATTAAGTTTATTTTGGCTTTATAAACCGGTGGCATTTCCCTTCAAAAAATAATAATAATAATAAAGTTTGAAATTCTTTTCGATTGACAATTAGTTTGTATATTAAAATATTTCGTTTGACTTGTAAATTAAATTAATTTTAATTTGAATCCAGATGGCAACTCTCTGCAAAATAAAGCCTTCTTTAACCTCTTTTTCTTCATACCCATATTAAAATATTTGATTTTACTCGTCAATTAAATTTACATTAACTTTTTGAACATGTGGCAACACTCTTCAAAAATACTTTAAAAATAAAGTTAAATTTCTCTTGTTTGAAACCCATATTGAAATGTTTGTTTCGTTTAATATTAAAAATAGATTGGCGGTTACACATATCGAGCCCTAACCGCCAAAATAATGTAAGCGAATTTTTTTTTCAAAAACTTGAACCCGTTTCCGGCAGAATGGTTTAACTTGTTATTTAAATTGCCTAATTTTGAATCTCCCAACAGATGGCAACCTCTTAACGTATTTTTTTTTTGGAAATAAGCTTTATAAAACTCCTTTCGTTTGGTACTCATGTATATTAAAATATTTGATTTATGCAACTTGTTTCTTAATTTGATTTTAGCTTCTTGAACAGGTGGCAACTCTCTTTAAATATTACACTTTCAAAATAAATCGTTTTTGGAACCTTTTTCTTTGACACTGTCGTAATACTTTGTTTAACTAATTGATTTTAACTTTTGTAAAAAAGTGGCAACTCTCTTAAAAAATATCCTATATGTTAATCCAACTGAAACTGAATTTCCTTATTTGTCGTAAATTGCTTTGCTATATATGGCGCATATGTATGTATAATATGGCGTCTATGTATTAAAATACCACCCGTGGGACCGCCACTGACTGACACGTAGTTTAACCGCCAAAACCCCATCGAGTTCCCCTAAATCTAAGTACTCTCTCCAAAGCCGATGTTTACAGAATATACCACAGAGTAGTACATGGATATTGCCATCAGTGTATAATCGGAGCCACCCTGTATTTTTCAGAATAATTTGTCGAATATTTAAATAAGCTTAAATCCATATTTGCTATGCATGTGAAAAGCTTCACTAAATAAACGGAAATAAATGTCCTGCATTTTATTTCACAGTCATGAAATTTAGAGCGTAAACACGAATACTTGCAACTTTCATCGAAATTAAATTTGAATCAATTTTAATAAGAAATGCTCTGCTTAAAACGAAACTAGATATTAAAGCGGTCAATGGAAACCGACAAGCTGTTTCATTCGAATGCGAAGAGAGTAGCGAATGTGCAATCGCAGTCATCCGCAGCAGATTTTCCATTGCGGTTTGTGGCAAGTTAAATGCAATTAGGACAACGAAAAAAATTGGGTATACAAACAAACAAAAAGGCGAAATAAAAAGCCTAGTGAAAAGCTAAGCAAAAGCCTCGCAATCAAAAATCAGTCCAAACGAGTTGGCAGCGAAATGCGGAGCATGCTAAAATCGGGGGTATAACTTTCACTTTGAAATGCAGCCATGGCCACGACAACATATTTTTAGCTGTCAATGGGACAACGCTGACTGTTGGTGTTATTGATGTACATAGTATTAACTATTGCAACACCATCAGCCATCGACTGCACTGCAACTAGCCGTCAGGCTGGCTGTAGGCAGCAGGCAGCAGGCATCGAGCTGCTGCTGCTGGCAAAGTGCTGCAAAAGCAAAAGACTCTGTGCTGGCGAAACGTTGGCATTTTCGCAATTTTTTAAATTTGTACACGAGCAAATGGCAATTTGAACGAGTTTCTTTTGCCCCCGCCACCCCCCCCCTTCGCACTCTAGCGCACTGCTCTTTTTCAACTCGCTGCACTACGATGGCTTACTACTAACTCGCCACTTCAACAGTTTCACTTAGCCTACATGTCTTGGACAATATGGCCAGTGTCACACATGGCGTACTGCTGACTGTTTTTTTTTTTACCTCTACATCTCTTACTACTTTGCTGCTACACACTCTTACTGCTATGGTGAAAATTGGAGTGAGGGGGGGGCGGGGGGGAGGGGATTTGCAGGTTCACTAATGCAACGGCAAGTATATGAAATAAAATCTTTTAACCTACTGCTAGTGCTTGCTGTTACTTTGTATATGCCAGTGTGTTTGTGTATGCATGTGTAACACTCACTTACATGTCTGTCCATAACGAAATGTTTATTTATTTATTTATTTATATATTTGTTTGCTACATTTTCGGAGAATACTTAAGCACAAAATGCAATTTTTATGCAACAACTTTGTTTACTCGCCCGATACGAGTATACAATTTCATGCAGACACACACACACACACACACACACACACACCATTTGCCTTTATGTGCTCACATACTCACACGCTTGAGTGAAGTACCAATTGGTAAATGTCAAATAAAAATGGCGAAGAAATGCAATCGAATCGTGGGCAGGCGTGACGTTGCTGTAAATGGGGAATGTTTGCTCAACAAGCGTGGAAAGAAAAGTAGGGAAATGTAGCAAGTAGATACATACATACATATAAAATTCGAAGGAAAAATTTACTTTCCTTAATGTACGCGAATATACTATTTATACATATGGGGTATTCCATGAGTAAGTGAAACTTTGTGTCCAATTATAGAGTAACTTATTGAACATGGAATGCTTGATGAATCAATGCTCAATTCCTCAAATTAACGTATTTTCGAAAACCCTTCGTTATATTATTTTATTACACTGTAAATACACTCAAAACTTCAACATTATATAAATGTCTCGATCTTTCTTCGTCCCGAAGAAGCAACATGGCATTGAAGAAGAATAGGCATTTAAATTATATAATGGGATGAAATCACTACGGTTTAGCATGTCCCACCCGTGATAAAAAAGTTTTAAACTTTGTATTGCTTAGTTACTGCTTTAGGGATTTTACTATGCAGCCCTATTTCATTTCTTTTATTATATTATAAGTGCCTACTTAAGAGATTTTGAAACGTTTTGGCATGTCCCGCCCGTGACAATCATTTATAATTTTTTTCTAATGGTGCCTAACAATAAAAAAATAAGTTTAACGTTTCAAACCTATGTTTAATGCCACAAAACTTTGAAGTCCAGTTTGACTAAACACCATAATACTGTTGATGGGCTAAGCGATGTAGTAAAAATTTTCGCGTGCCCAGCTCGAAAAGTCAAGTTCAATATTACTATCATAGAGATGCCAGAGAATTCTATGATGAGGGTTGCTTAACAACAATCCAAAAGTCAATATTAACAATTACCTCAAAAGTTCCAACCCAGAAAGTCTAGAATTTTCCAAATTCACATCAAATTTCATGCGTTTGAAAATAATCATTTCTCCCATGCATTTTAATACATCAATCTGGCGACTTCTAGCTTTCGTTTGGTATAACTATTGCCCCCTAAAATAGATCCTGGGGTTCAGCAGTATATCGTGCGTCTGTGATAAAAGTAGGTCAATTGATCCCGTATTTGGCCTCTAACATTTATCATACCTAAGCTCTTTGATATGGATCTCACTAGAAGCTCCATTTCATGAAGAAAATCGTAGTTGTCCCACCCGTGACAGGAGAATTTTGAATTTTTTAATAATAAACAACTAATTCTTGTTATGGTTTGTGCTTTGTTAGGATTGCTGGTTCTTTTCTGTATAGTAAAACCAGGGTTTGAAAAACTGTCAGCACAGCAGCAACAGCACTACTATTTTTGCTTTTGCTTCGCTTTGAAATTTTTGATTTTGATACAAACTGATTTGCTTTCGCTGTGACTTTGAAAATTTTATTTTGCTTTTTTGTCGGCAGTTTATTGAAAACAATTTAGTAAATTGAATTTACTGCTTTTGATTTGCTGTGATAGCACTTTTCTTGTGCTGTGATTTGCTTGAATGTCCTGTGCACATGAAGCTTTGCAGCATGGTGTATTATCGCTGACTCGCCAGGAGTGAGTACACACAAAATTTGCAGTATCAATTCCTTTGTCTTGACCTTTCGCTAGCGATTATCTGGTGTGAAATTGGCGATTACCAATCGCTAGCGAATTGCCTCACAATCGCTAATGCATCGTTGTAGTTAGCTTATGGTCGCCTCTTGTCACCAGTACAACTAAAGGGTAAATGCATACATATTTCTGCCAATTTGATGTTTCACGGTCAAGTGATAGTCGAATTGCTGTTGCTTTGCTGCCGCTGCGCTGTCGTTGTGCTTTCACATATTGTTTTTTAACTGTCTGGTTGCTTTCGAAATTTTACAGCAAAATGACAGCCAAAGCATTTGCTTTTTTCCGAATTGCTGTTGCTTTGCTTTCGATATCATACATGCCGAAGTCAAAGCACAGCAAAAGTAAATGAAATGGAAAAATTACAGCATTTTCAAACCCTGAGTAAAACATCTAATCCACATAGAAATTTTAAGTAAATTCACAGACTTTCCGTAAAATATATGTTCTACAAAAAGCAATGTATTTTCTTTGTCCTACCCGTGACAGAAGAAACAGCTCAGAATTTTCCGAAATAAAATCAAGTTGGAATATTTTTCGTATTTGGTAATAACTCGTATATTAGTGAACTAGGTGTTACTTTATCAAAATGTAGAATTGCTTAGTACTTTATACTTAAATTTAAAAAAGAAGAACTATTTTTGCTGTACAAATGTCCCACCCGTGACAATGGAATACCCCATATGCAGATAGTATATACATATGTACAATGTACATTAGCGTGGGCCGAAAACCCGCATTTTTAGAATTTGATTGGTAATAGCGAAAATTCGGTGCTTTAAAAAAATCTGTGTGAAATTTGGAATTTGTTGGTCAATATCCTAGGATAGGAAAATTTTCACATTTCACACAGATATTTTTTAGAGCATAATGGACCTTATTATTGCTATTACCAATCAAAATTCTAAAAAAGCGGATTCTAGGCCCACGCTAATGTACATTGTACGTACATACATACTTTGAAGTTAAAATTTTTGTGTTGCTTCACAGAGAAGTACCAGGTTGATCGAGCCTTGCCTAGAGTGCATATACTTTATACAGTTCTCAAGGTTTGGATATCAAATACTGGTCATTTGGATAGCTTTAAAATAATATTTTGGAAATAAAAAAAATTTGGATTTAGATATCTATTAAGTAAATTTCTTTTTCTAAAATTTAGATGGCAACCCTATTCCGAAATACGCTGGAATGAACAGTACACATCTTGATCGGGTATGTTCTGTGCATACATACAAAAAAATGCTGATTGAAATTAACAAAATGAACATTTTTTATGACATAGAAGCGTGGCAACCGTGACCGAAAATATTTTCGGACCAAAGTTCTCAATAATACCTTTCTTTTGATATCCATATTGCGACGTTTTAGATAAATTCTGTAGAATCGAAAATAAGTGGCAACTTTGCACTATTATCCTAAGGGAAAACATTTCGTTTATAGAGCAAGCAATGTTTAGGAACCCCTTGAATAGTAGTATTTTAACTTTTTTTTCTAAACAAAAAATTAAATAAATATGCCATTCAAAATAGGTGGCAATCCTATTAAAATATTTTAGAATTAGAAACCTTTAAATTAACTTCGATTTGATACCCAAATTATGATGTTTTAATTAATTTTTAACTAATTTCGAATAGGTGGCAACCTTTTACAAGTCTTCTCGGAGATAATACCTATTCAGATAACCTTAAAATCCAAAACATTATCTGTGTACAAAATTTCATCAAAATTTTTTTCTAGGTTTTTAAGATCCTTGGAGAAGTTTTCTTACCTAGCACGTCGTTTAACTTATAAAGTACAAAATTAATTAAGCTGATGCCACATAAAACTTTTGCTTCGCTTTACGTAACAGATTCGCTTTGACAATTAAGATGAATTGTATGAAAATGCACAAAGCATGCCACATAAATCGTTGAAGCTGCAGCGCGAAGCGAAAAGATGGCCAACTACCATCTTTTTGTGCGCTTTGACAATCCGCTGGTTTAATATTTATTTTGTTTCGTCCAAATTCTAGTTTTCATGCAGAAACATAAAACTTAATTACATTGCTGATAATTTTAAATCCACAGCAACTTTGAAGAGCAAAAAAGCGGTACAAAATTGTTTTCTTGGCGTTCATTGTGGCATAGCTTTTGCGTCTGGCGCTTTGCTGGCAAAGTTATAAATGTCGCACAAAGCTACATAGTTTTATCTGGCATGAGCATTAGCGATAAATGTCGTGGTTTGGAACTAAAAAGTGACTAAATTTTTTGATATATTTAAAGGTATTTGGAGGACTTTGGCAGGACTTGGAATTGAATCGATACATTCCAGTTTGGCGATAAATGTCGATCATTTGAAACATATCGATAATTCAATGACATTAAAATCCGAAAACTCAACCAAAGTCGATAGCTCGATTAATTTTCGATAAATTTCAAAATTTGTGCGCTACTAGGGCAAGACAAATTTCAATAATTCAAAAATGTACATATCTCGATATAAATCGATAACTCGACAAACTTTTGTTACCTCTATAAATTTCTATAACACGGTTGATTTTGATAGCTCCACATTTTTCGAAAGCTATTGACAATTTCGAGAACTCGTTAGACTCTGGTAACACGACAAAGTTCGATAAGCAGTGATAACTCCATAAACTTTATAACCTTCAAATTTCGAAACCTCGATATATTTTGAAAATTCCAAAAACTTCGATTCGATAAATCGAAAAATTTGAGTAAATCGTTAAATTTCGTTATCTCGATAATTCAAAAGAACTCGATGCATTACGATAACTCGATAAATTTCGTTAACTCTATAGAGAATGCTATTCAATAAATATGGATAATTTCGATAATCCCATAAATTTTTATAGCTCGCTAACTATCCGCAAGTTTCGACAACTAATTTTATGTATCTATAAATTTTTAACTTAAATTTTAAATATGGTCAACTTATTTGGAATAATTCGAAAGCCTAAATTTTAGGTAATCTATAGTGATTCTCTAAGACCGCAAATGTTTGCAAAAGGACGACTTCAACAGGGTCTGTCCATAAGCACATGGGTGTCAGCTGGGTGGGGTTCTTAGGGCATGTGAAGGGGTGCCGAGAGTCATGTGGCGACTCTCCACATGCCGGGCATTGGCTGCGCACATCCTCATTAATTCTGCTCAGGTATGAGTTTAGCCTACTGCAATAGCCAGAGCGAAGTTGGGCTATTGCGATGTGGGCAAGCGGCACGCAAGTCTTCGTCGGTTACCTTATTACGTATCTTCTGAAACCATATGCTAATTTTCCCCATTTCCGTCCTTTATACTCCCCCTTTTGTACCCCCTCATACTCACCAGTCGAATAGACTCGGAACTGGTGACTAGGAGGCCATTCATTCGACCAACCCCATATACAGTTTTTTTTCTTTTTTTTTATAATACCAAGTTCAAAAAAAAAACATGTACTTATTTCCCAAAGCTGGCAAATGCAGATGAGGATTAAAATTTTAAAACCAATTAATAAAACTAAAGTAACATATTTACAAAGTTAACAAAAAAATACTTTTTTCCGCAAAGGACCCTTTTATTTGTTCACCAAACCTGTGCGACAGTTATTATTTTACGCCCTGTACTTATACGGTGTTCGCATGAGACGATTGCAACTTTTAGCTGAAAGCAACAATCGCCTGGTGTGAACGACCTTTCACCTAATCGCTCCGAATGAAATTGGGGGCAGCCAACTTTTTATTTAACTAATCGCCTCTAAAAATGCCTGGAAAATCGCCCCATGCGAACACCGTATTACTAAGCAAAGTTAAGTGTGATAGCGAAAGGTGTAAGCATGGTCGTAGCCAGGGTAGGTGCAGTACGCTTGGGTATAAAAATCAGAAAAATATTAAATGAATTATAAAGCTTAAATTAAAAAAAATGGCCATACATTCAGGAAGAGTCTGGAATTTTTTGTAGAATTTAGTTATTTATTTTTAACTTTTATTGTTGCTATATCTTTGTTTGTACCTAATTAATGGTGATTTGTAACAATAAATTGCACAAAAAATTGTTCTCCTTTCCATCGAAAATAGAAATGTACTCCTTTCTCCGTTTCAGAATCTAGCACATAGTCTAAGCACAAGCACCTGCTTCGCCTTACAAAAATCCTAGTCTACTCTATAAATACAATTTAATTAAAAACACTTCCCATTAAAGTGTGTGCACGCACTCGATATTCTGCACTACCGGCACACACACACACACACACACACACACACACACAAAATCACACGCACATTGCAACAATATTTATGTACACTTTGACCAACATTTTAATTGTAAACATGCCCCAGTTTAAATCATATTACA
>NW_016165866.1:0-26068 GCF_001687245.7 Rhagoletis zephyria | reverse complement strand
AATATATTATAGTTGAAGACGTCCACCAAAATATTTCGGAAAAATATTAACATTCATGTGAGCGGGACCGATTTGAAAATGCCTCAAAAAATTGAGTTTTTTATGAATAAATATAGTTTCTTAAAGAAATTTTTGAAAAAAAATCCCCTCAAGTGACAAAACAGCTTAAGCTTCGAAAGTCTGCATTAAAATATTTAAAAATCTTTTCAACGGAATCGAAATAACTAGATTCTTGATGCTGTTTTTAAACTTTTTTCAAAGATTGGTTTAAGAAAAACTTGAATAACTGTGCCAAAACTATTTCAATTTAGACTTATTGATAAAGTATCACTGGAAAGTTATTTTCCTGCACTTTTTTATTTCTGTGCAAAAAAACCCATTCACGTCCCAATATTTTTTTTTTTTTCAAATACGAACACATCTTAATTCAACTTGGAATGACGCTCGTTCATCCTACCTTTCTCTTTCATACTTTGAATGAGTTTATTTGCAAAGAAATAAAAAGGGTGAAAAAATCCTTTCCAATGATACCTCACAATAGGTTTAGGTTTGCTCCAGTTATTCAGTTTTTCTTATACGAATCTTTGAAAAAAGTAAAAAAAAAACAGCATCAAAAATCTCATTATTAGGATTGCGTTGAATTTTTTTTAATATGTATTTGTATGCAAATTTTTTAAGCTTAAACTGTTTTGTCATCTTAGGGGAGTTTTTCAAAAAATTCTTTAAGAAACTATTTTTACTCATAAAAACACTTAATTTTCAAATAGGTCCAGCTCACGTTAATCTTAATATTTTTCCGAAATATTTTGGTGCAAGTCTTAAAATATAATAGATTCTATAATTCTAATGGAAACACAGTACCGTTTTTTTTTTTTTTGTATGGGGAGTGATGCTGTCTAATGTACATACATGCATGCAACTAAAATTTCTTAGCAAAACTTTGCGATGCCTTGTTCTCTGCGCCCTCAGTTTATTCTAAATACAGAGACTGCCGCCGCTTTGGCTCCTCAACACTCAAGATACTTAGTTAATTTTAGTAGCTCGTTAAGTATTATATTATTCACTCAGCAGCGTTGGCGCATAAAAGTGAAATGTTCAACGCACTCACCCACAAGTGCCTGGGGTTATAAACAAATTTGTAAAGCCATCATCTTAGTGAACAAAGATGAGGAGGGGTGGTGATATCTCTCATTTTCTTTGCCGCACAAATGGGCCCATCAACAAATGCCAATAAATAAAGGCTTTCGGAATTAGGGACGGTTTTCGAAGGCATGCCCGATGGGAATATCTACTTGTTCAGGACTGGAGTATATAATTTGTCTCAAATGTACAAAGGTGGTTGAGAATTATTCGATGAATGAAATTGTTTGTGATTCAATAAGATTTTACTTTTCTATCGAAAATTGTTACCGTTTTATTGCCCTCTCCACGCAAATACTTAGGAGGATAGTGCAATGAAAAGGCAACATTGTTTGTAAAAAAGAAAACGCCATTAAACCATATTGAAATGTTTTCCCCAAATTTTTTGCATGTGAAAAAATTTAAGCTCGACATTTTTTCCAAAATGTCGTATATGCTAAACTAACAATAATTTATCAAGTATGTAGTTTGTTTGCTAAGATTATTTATGTTTTAAGGAACAATAATTACTACAAAGGAAGGCAATAACAATAAAAAAATTATTAACAACTCTTCAATTTCACTTCAACATTTCACTGGCCTTACATTTTTCTATTATAACAAATCGAACAAAATATGTACAAATTTGTCTAAAGGAATACGTATGTCGAAAAACTCCTTTCTTTAGTCTTGAATGTTTTGCTACCACCAAGTTTCCTGCAGACATCCATTTCACTAGTTCAGATTCTACTCACAGGGAAACTTTGCTGATACTCGGATGTTTGCTTGTGCATTTGGGCGCTAGGTTTATTAGGCTTCCTTGCTATAAAATCAATTTTGATATTTTTGATTATAAACAGGTCGCCTTAAGCGTTCAAAAGCGCTGCACTCGCTCACTCAATAGCTGCAGATATGAGCCAGGTTAACACGTGGTACTGAAGTGCTGCGTTAAAAGAATTAAAAGTTGATTCAACATTTTCGTTTGAATTATTTTATATTTGCACTTTATGTTTCGTTGAAATGTCCTCATCTCCATTAAAAACTATCTTTCAAATTTTATGATGTGCTCACCAGTAAAAGCTTCTTCTGATGCGCGATTTTTTTCTGTATTTTATAGTCACATTAAACTCCTTAAAAGCATATACGATTTTGTAAAAAAAAAGTAGAGCATAAGACGTTTAGATTTATTTAAATAAGCGGTAGATATGAAGCAGACTGAATCTTACATACAGCATACTATTTCTTAATGAAGCGTGTCAAATGAAGATTATTTTACACTACATTAAAGGGTGAAAATGTTCTTTTTGATAAAATGAACCAGTCTAGAGTAAAAAAAAAACTAGTGTGCCGCCAACGGAAAAAGAGTTACATTGTGGTTGTTCACGCTTGTCTGGTTATCAGGTTATCTGTTAAGAATAATTTTTCTGTAGTGTATTTTGTGGTTGTAAAACAACGATGACGATGATTTGCGAAACCAAAATTCCAAATTGAAATTCATTCTTAAATTGTTATATACATGAAGAAATTAATATGTGTGTATATGTGAAGAATTCTGTAGAAAAGTATTCTACGGCAATATTTCATTACCACGGTTAGATGTTAGTTTCAACTAGCTTGCGCAAGTTAGACTTTTTCTTTTAGTGTGGTTTAGAAATAAAACGAGACTGATGCTTTCTATTTTGACGTTTTGGAATGCACCCACAATTTCCCAATGAAATCTTGTTCTTCATGCAAAACTGAAAATAATTCACTGTCAGAAGGAACTGTGCCATCATTTTTGACCAAGAACACGTTTTTGACGAAAAATATAAAAAACTCGTGAGATTTGCTCATAAACTAAACAAAGCTATGTATGCTAAGCCATGCCATTCTATGAATTTCTAATTTGCATTCGTATTTTATTTTTCAACTTAGTATACTCGTACTACTTTCACAAACTTCCAAAAATCAAAGCTACTTTGCATTTACTGATATGGCTAATTATCTGCTAGCATTAAGTTTAGTTAATTCAATGATGAAAATCTCACTAGTGAAATTAACTAATTGCAAATATACGTTAAGATGTAAGCGCATCCCTTCGAGTTTTTAATAAAAATTTCTGAAATGCACCAATTCTATACCATTTCCCAGAAGTCATTTAGCTATTGCGGCACGACTCGTAGCACATTAAATACTCGCATTTAAGTATGAATGAAACGCGAAGACAACAAATAATGATTTCCGTTTAATAAAACAAGCATCGCAGCGCAATCAGGAGTCATAGGGGTGAATGACGAACGAATGGTGATGGCGCGTATGGTGCCAACTATAGTATGTATGTATGTATGTATGTATGTAAGTACAACGCCCACTCACCTTGTCAACGTGGCTTCTTGGAAAAACAAATAACAGCAGCACAGAAATAATAAAATGAAAGTACTATAAATAAAATAAATAAGTAAATACACAAAACCGATATTAATGCGAGTATATGTACATGCACACATATAGATATCGATAAGTTCAACAAACAAATAAACTACAAAAATAAACACCAAACCGATTGTCAAGGAATAAACGTGCACATGTATATGTATGTGTGTATGTATGTATGTACTTACAATACATATAAATTTAGCCTTCGAAATATAAAATGTACGACAGCATATTTCATATAAAATATCTTATTTAAATTTTACATATTAGATATGTATATGCATATTTATTTTTTCTTCAAATATTTTAAATTTTTCATTTTATTCAAATCGCTCATCGGTCGTGATGCACCGAGATGCAATTCGCTTTTGGAGGTGTGTTTTTGCGCCTCTTTTTTTCTCAAATTCTTATTTCTGTGTACAAAAGTAAACGCTTCATTAAGCCAATCGATCAGAGAAATCAACACGAGAACGCCGCGAAGATGCTGCTGAAAAGTAGCTTAGCTACCTACGTATTTAAGTGTGGACAGCTGGAGGCGCGTATGGCGGGAATGGTAAAATTGTGATTTGAAATCATTCAGGCGTTAAAGCATGAACGTGAAATTGTTAACCAAATGACATTGTTGACATTTCACGTCATGCCTGACAGCCCGTGATTTAGGTGTTCAAGTAGGCGGGCCTTTATGTACATACATAGGTAATGCGACCAAGAATTTGTTGGTGAGAATGTTTGCCTAAATGTTTAAGTGATTTATTTAGTAATTACTTAAGGCACAGTGACACTAGTTACACATGTAACTTTAACATTTACACTAAAAGTTGCCTCTTACTTAAAATTTCTAAATTGGTGGAACGATCTAAATGCGATGCTGGAAAATTTGTGAAATACATAATTCTAAAATCACGCAAAATTCTTAGATACTTTATTTTTTATCTTAAATTTAATGTGAAATAATTTATGTGTGCATGTTTTTGCCGATATCATCTTTAGGGTATGTACTAGGAAATTCCGGCTTGATTCGTGCCGCCTGGTAAAATTTTTCTCTTTGGTCAATGCAAAAAGGGCGCTCCCACCAAATTGTTTGAGAATATCAAGGCGCACACCACAAAACGGAGGAGAAGCTCGACCAAACACTGTCATTTGTATTGTGTTAGCGCCAATCTATTATTATTATTAATAACTTTTAGTGGGAAATCATGGCCAAAATTAAAATATGACTTCCAAAAATAGATATAAATAGTTTTAATTTAGACATGAATAAGGCAAATTAAGTTCGAAGTGTTTTGAGTCACAAGTAGAATTAAAAAAAAAAATAAATAGCGAAAAACTCACACCTAATGGGGTTCAGGGATCTTAACCAGATTAGATCGCTAAACAAACTACTTTATCGGGAAAAAGTCGAGCATGTAGAACCGACTGTCTTTGGAGTGAGAATACGCCATCCGCTGAACCAGACAGACTATATAAAAAGTCTCTAATAGACAGGCCATTCATCGAGAATCAATCAACACCTTTGTCAACTCGCACTCGCTGAATTCCGTCATCGTAGACCAAAGCTGCCTATCGCAGACGATAAGCTCGACTTTCTTCGTTAGCTTGCGATACTTTGAGACAATTCCTTTTTGGATATTGTAGCAGGTTAAACGGTTCATTCCATCTTGAATAAGATGCCACGACGACACTAACCCCCTTTTCCCATGCCCACTTACATCAACTCATCCAAAATCCCTCTCCTTACGCACAGTGGTACCTAATTGGAAATTACTTAAAAAAATGTTGATGAAAATTTTTGAGATTAACAGAAAAATAACATTTGCCATTTTTTCGTTTCCGAGGAACCGTGTAATTGAGCTCAACTACTTTCTTTTATGTAACATTCATTAGCAGAAACAGGAGAATAAATTGTTTTCAAAAGTTCTAAAACCCCAGCTTTTTGCACTAAAAAAATGTATTTAAAAAATTAAAATTCAAAAATTTGGCTCAACACATCTCTTTTAACGCTCATCTAAAAAAAAAAAAAATAATCCAATCTGGACCATTTTGAACAAGAAATTCCAATTTGTCACCCCTGTGCTACAGCCCAAACCCGTCGGATCTGGCATTTTCCTAAGCCTGCCGTTAGATGAGAATGAAGGCAACATGTAGTCGATTCACTGATTTAGACAGAGTTTAGTAAGCTGCTTTTCGTTCGATTTGGTTTTATTTTTAAAGTAATTATTCAGCATTCAATTAAAAAATGAAATGAAAAATTTTCCAGTTAAATTTTCAATAACATAAATATTTCGAATTTTTAAGTTATTGTATATAAAAAAAAACTAAGTGAAACCCCGGTTTATTCGATTGTAAAAATCCGGTTTAGTCGGTATTGGAAAAATCGCGATTTTAAAAAGCCGTCTAACAATATTCGAAAAAATATCGGTTGAAACCGTTTCGTAAAAAACGAGTCAAACACCCTACTTCGGATGCTCACGCTTTTGACTCATTGGTATATTTATTTGTAGGTATATATAGTAGATATACCTTTATTTTTAGTTAAATAAATATGTATGTATGTATGTATTTGCGCACAGACATTCATACTACAACTTCCCTAAATAGCATCACAATTTATTAGCTAAAGCACTTACAGCTCATTAGCGACATAATTAATAGAATAAAAAATAGCGATAGCGTAAATACATTACCATAAATACACATGTAAGTAAATGTACTTCAAATATTCTAAATATTTCCTCTACTAAATGTTTCGTTAAACTACTTAATTTCACATAGAATGTGTACTACTAAATACAATGATTGCTTGCCACTTAAATAAACACATACATATGTATATATGTATGTAAATGTGCACCGCCACACTTATAATCAGTAAATCACAGTGCAAATATCGGCTCTTAGCAATTTAACTAAGTACATTTTATTTAAATTTGTATGTTTGTGTATATGGATGCAAGTACATAAATATTGTTCACTTGATTGTTGTACAACAAATGGTTTTGTGTTTGAATTCACCACGCACAGAATCGCAGCTAAACACTGATTGCAGGTAGGTTAGAGATCAGCGGCAAGTTCAACACGATTAATAAATAATACATCAGGAAAAGCCAAACATACACAACTACTTACATACATACATACATACATGCATTTGTGTTAGTGAATGTTCAGATATGCAAGCACGCAAACAAACACTAATTGCATATTCAAATTCGCATTCACTTTGCATGCCTTTCATCAGCTCCATCAATGCGCTTTTATAGATTTCTTTACAAGTCTCGTTGAGAATACATGCTTGCGCTGTCAATTCACTAAGCTCGTAGTAATCACAACATTGCAAGTAAATAAGCTGATATTTATGCTGTTGTTGTTTATTTATGTATGTGCAGCTAACCGTATTGCTTTGAGATTGGCCATTGATCGATGATTGCGCCCGCCTGTGTAAACGTTCACATTGATCAAGTAGCGATCGTGACTTTGATAATTTCTCTTTAGCTGATTTTTGGGAAAGTTTGGAAAATTGTCGATTAAGTATTTACGTGTTTGTGTGTTGGATTTAGAAGAATGGCGCAGCAATAGAGCGAGTTATGGTGTTATGTTCAATAGTCTGAATATTACAAAGAACCCTAGGTAAAATTTCCTTACGAGAAGCAGACAACTTTTGGAATGCTCAATCATACACAGTACTGGGTAAGGCCACCTGATGTGTACCACGAACATTTCGTTAGGTCAGGGAATATTTTGAAAAATGTAATATATTTTTTCCATGTCATTGACAATTATATTTTAGAGCAAGGCAAAGCTGAGCAAGTAAGTAGATAAGTTCGGGCGAAATTTAAGTTTTTATATACCCGGCGCACGTATTAAATATCGTTTTTCCACTTTTCAGTAAACTGCATGATAAGCAAAAGTGTTTTTTCCGATAGTTAGTTTAAGTAAATTGATAAACTAAATTTCATATTTTAATATGGGTGTCACAAGAAAGAGATTTAAGAAGGCTTAAAGCCTAAAATATTTTTGAGGAGAGTTGCCACCTGTTTGAAATTTTTTGATTTTAAATAAAAAGAAAAGATAAATTTATTATTTTATTATGGGTGCCAAACTAAATAGGTTATAGGCCTTCTTAAAAATATTTTTGATGACAGAACTGTGTGAAAAATTTTATTATACCGATAAAATAAATTAAGTAATCCAATACGAGTATCACATTGAAAGAGGTTTAAAAAAGTTGACTGCTGCTTTGTAGGGAAATTAAAAAAATGCCACAATAAAAAAATTTGTATTCATATTTAAACAAATATATGTAAATCCAGGAATGTATATTTCTGTGTTCAAATGGAATAGTACCTTATGCCGAAAGGCTAGCTTTAGTATAAATCGGCATTCGCAGCATAATTAAAGGTGTAAAAAATAGTTCCGATACTAGCAAGTCAATATTCTTATTAAGTCTCATCAAAAAATTCCTTGTTATTTAAAGAGCAAAGGGAGTGCCCATTATATACTAAAGCCAGCTTTCCGACATAAGCTACTTTTCCATACGAACACAGATTTGTAGCTTATTGAGGTGCAACTTTTATGAATTCAAATTTTCGTAAAAAAATGAGAATTTTGGACTTACATGGCTTTTGTTAGACATATCATTTTTTTTCGGGCTGTACAAAAAAGGAATACCTGGCATTATATATAGCATACCAGGAATTCCTTTATTTATTGGAAAACTGTTTCTTTAATGTACCGTAAAAATGCTTTTATTTTAAAATAGAGATACTGTGAAAGGAAATTTTCGCATAGTAATATACTGTTTTTTTTTTGTCCGAAAAAAGATACGTGCCATGCCTGTTAAGTTAGATGTATATAGATTAATAACTAAATCGCTGTACTTATATTATATCCCCTCACATCGCAAATAGTTGTCCACACCCATTCAAGCACACACAAGCATATCTCTGAAAGCAAAAAATTCCCTGAAGCCTTGTTTAGTGTTTTCTGTAGTTGACATGATAATAATAATGTTGTGTGACACCTACTCGTAAACAGACATGATATTAGAACACAACATTGAGCTTAAGTTGACATTTTCAAGATTGATGAAGTGATGAAGAACAAATACCACAGTCGGAAATGATATTAAACACTTATGTACAATTTTTTCGTACTGAAATTTATTTTATTTTATTATTTTATAAATTCACTTCATATTGCAGAGCACTCGGGATAAAAACTCTATGATAGCTTTAAATTATATTCATCAATAAAGGACATAACATAAATTGCTTTCAGTCTCCTCACTAAATATAAAAGCATCTCAAAATTTATTCTCCTTTTTTTCTTTAATTTCAGAACATTGTGCATTACTGGAGTGTAACAGTTGGTGACTCTTTCAAAGCGCATTAAATACTTCATCGCCTGCCAACAGTAGCTAAAAAGGCAAAGCTACAGTTATATAAGCAGTTGAATAAACGACGCGTTGAGCAAATACATACATAGAAATACGAATCAAGTATAAAATCATTAACTGTCCACTATGGATGTTAGAAAATATTTGAGTTTACTGGCACTGATGCTGCTATCACTGTTGGCGTTTCAAAGTAGTCCAGTGGAGGCGTGCAGTTGCATGCCCAGCCATCCGCAGACACACTTTTGCAATGCTGACTATGGTGAGTGAAAGCAGGGTACGAGTAGGTATAAAGGAAGTTAAGTAAAGTCAGTTGTCATGCAATCTACTGGCTGACAGCAGGAAATGTGCGGTTGTAGAAGATGCACGACACGTGCCATTCGAAGGCAGGAAGCCTGTTTGTGTAAATATTTACTATGTACGTATAGCGAAATGTAAAGGAATGTAAATAAAGAAAGGCTTTAAAGAGCTCATTTGAGGTTCACAGAGCAGTTGCAATAAACAAATGTGCCCTGAACCAACAGAAATTATATTAGCTTTTGCAGGAGGAGGGGTAACACTGTAATGCTATGGTATGTGCTTAGCGCTACTCGTCCGGCGGTCGAACGGCAACAGCAAAAATAAATCTTTTTCCTAAATTTGTAACAGTTATCTACACAAAAGTGAAATTCCGACATTTTATTGGAGAATGCGCGGATTTGTGAAGATTTTTCCACAATTCCTTTGTGCATTTATTTCATTTCACCTTCAGCAAGTCGCTGACGGCTGCTCTTGTACGAACGATTGCCCAGAAATGCGATAGAAGAGCTTTAGAAATTCGACGGGGAAGTGTTTTTTTTTGTTTGTCTTTAAGTGGATGAATGCTAAGCGCATTCAAAATATTTAGGTTTTGTAATTCGATTTTTAATTTTATTCTTATATATTCTGACATTAGCCAAGCAAGTTTAATTAAAAATTGCTAGGATATCTGTGGTAATCATTTATTCAATCAATAAAATATTTTACTTTTCCTAGATGTTTTCATTGGCTTTTACTCAACTCATTTACATGGGGTAGAATCTAATAGACGAATCAGATTTTCATTAAAACGTTGGTTTTTTTGGGAAAAATTACGCCCCCATTAAGTTTTTTATTTTTATTTTGGTTTTTGCAATTTTTGTCTTTAAAAAATCTAGAAGATGAGAACCGTGCCGTTTTCGAGATAAAACTAGTCCGAAATTATTTTAAAAGTGGACATAATTTCTCATCATCCACATGAATGAACCAAAACATGCGACTTTTTCAGTTACTGCCTAAATAGAACACCCTTAATGGCTTGACAGGACTAGTGCAAAATAAGTATCATTCTCTAAGGAAATTGGCTAAAATTACGGCGGATATCTACTTAGTAGTATGTATGTATATATGCATGACTACTATCCTGGGCCTAAAATCCGCTTTTTAAGAATTTCCATTGCTAATAACAAAAATATGGTTCATTATGCTCTAAAATAAATCTGTGTGAAGGATGAAAATTTTTGGTCAAAATCCTAGGCTCGCACAAGTCCATTTAAGTTGAATGTGCTCAACAATTTTTTTTTAGCTTACTTCAAACGCAAATTTAATGCTATAGAAAAAAGGTTAAGATACCAAATTAGGTAGGACTAATACAAAAATTATTATCCATTTATGGGTGAAAAATAACTTATAAATTACTCACTATATAAGAAATAAAATTTCGGAGAAAAAGCCCTTTTTATGAAGAAAACACACCTACATACATCTTTTGTGACTCTTTATTAAATTTTAATAAAATCGAATTTAAAGTTTTTATGTTAACTTTTAATATATTGGAAAAATCAGAAATTTACAGCTGATTTTAATATAAATTTTTTGTTTTTAGTATTAATTAATTAAAAACGTGGGGCTTTATAACGAAATTCGCAAAAATTTTAAATTCAAAACTTAACAAGATAAATTCAATAGGAGAAGAAAAAAATGTTCTTCCTCTAGTCTATTTATCAAACATTTTATGAAAAAACATAGCGTTAGTATGTTTCCTTAAAAAAATTAATTTTTTGTGAGTAACTGAATTTATTAAACATTCTTCACCCATAAATAAAAATTCAAAAGTAATAAATAAATTAATTACTATTTTTTTATAAAATTGCAATTATCTCTGAAAGTATTAGTCCAACATAATTAGAATCACAAGCTTTTTTTTTGAGAGCATTAAATTTGCGATCGAAGTAAGCTAAGAACAATTTTTCTTGAACACATTGAACTTTAATGAACCTAAGCGAGCCTAAGATATTGACCAACATTTCTTATCTTTCGCATAGATTTTTTTTAGAGAGCATAACGAACCATATGTTTTGCTATTAGCAATGAAAATTCTAAAAAAAAGTGTATTTTCGACCCACGCTAATGTACACATACTACCAGCTACAAAACTGGCACTAATTCCTATTACATTTAAATATTATTCGTACTTAGAGCTTTTTCTCACATGTCAATACTCTTGTGACTAGTTAATGCTTATCGTTGTAGTTACTATCTTGTGAAGAAAGTTATTAATGTAAGGCACTGCCACATCCAAGTCACTTGAGAACTTAACGAGTATCAATTCGATTATCTGTTATAATTCAATATTTTCATAGACAACAGAATTTTCTGGATTCATAAGCATAATTTAATAATAAAAGGTTTGCTCAGAAAGCAGTTTTCTTGCTCCCCTCTTGACAAAATCGGCTTCTTGAAAAAATCAGCACTGTGTGGGTTCGTGTGCGTGTGTGCAACGCTTTTATAAGGGACTTAAGGGAGTAACACAACTCTAATGTCACTAGTGAGCACACCTTTAATTATTGAATCATGATTCATAAGTACATACGAGTATATTTGCACAAATATGCATTAAGATGTATGCAATTGTATGTACACACATACATATAAACATTCATAATCATGTTCTGGTGTACGGAGCGTATACTTGATAAATTAAGCAATTCATAAATTACGAAATATAATAATGCCCTTCATTTTTTAAGGTTCATGCTTATACATATGTATGTCATAAAAATAAATATATATTTTTTCATTTTCATTTTTACATTTACAGTTGTCATTATACGTGTTATGCGCAAATCCCACCGTCTGGTTCAAAACAACATTGCCTACAAAGTGGAAGTAAAGAAATCATATAAGGTAAGTCTTGAACACCATTCAACTGTATAGATAAGTAATTGATCAATACAAGTATGTATGTATAGATTGCAAACCATCTTAGTCACTTACTAATACATATTTCTTCTTTTTAGATGAATGAATCCGGACAGAAGCTGCTAAAACACGGTCGCATAGTGACACCAAATTCTGAAGCTATGTGTGGCGTTAACTTGGATATTGGCAAGCTATACGTAATTGCTGGTCGTGGTCCATATTTGAATAGTTGCAGTTATGTTAAGGAATATCTGAAGATGTCGGTGGTAGAGAGGCGTGGCTTTGCTGGCGCCTATCGCAAGGGTTGTAAATGTGCGGTGAGTTTCTTGCAAGCCTTTGAGCTTACTTTTGCCATGGAAAAAAAAACCCCTTTTTATAAAAATCAATTTATGCACTTAAGGGCAAGCTGAGGCCAATTACATAAAAAAAGAAGTGCATCAGAGGTCAATTTTGTTTATTGAATTGAACACTGCCAGCAGTTAAAAGTAAATTAATTTCTTCTTACGTAACAAGCCTTTTAAAGGACTTGCCTTAGCTATTTTTCTGGACATTGAAGGTGCTTCCAACAACGCTCTACCAGACTGTTAAATCCCTGTTTCCGACAGTTTTTCGGTCCATTTTCTTAACAAGCTACCGAATTACGGATTTTTAGTTAGTTACGGCGTTTTGTATTTTAGCGACGATGTGATTTAAGCCCTTTCCATACTATACTAACGATATGCAGATGGTTGCTATTTAATCAGACAGTCGGGTGGCTATAAAAGTTGTTCAGTATTGCACAACCACATTTAAAACTCCTGTCGAATTCAGAAATATTTAAAGGATACGGCAGCTAAATATACAACGAGTGTGATATGAATAGACGAATTGGTCAGGATAGGCACATCTATTTCAGTCTTAAACACATCCTACTATGCGGGAGTACCACTAACCTGTCTTGTGACATAGTACCTACTACATTGGACTAGGAAATAAACCATGGGCGGAAGGGCCAATTTGTAGAGTGGCTAGACAAAGGATGTAGTTGAATGGGACGATAAAGAAATCGAGAATGTCGAACCTCTGCAATTGCGCAGCCTTAGCTAAACAAAGACGGTGATGTCTCCAGCAATACATTTTCCATGACTCCGGTCAGACTTAGGTTGACCCCTCCTCCTAACGGCAGGCATATACTCTTATTGGCTCTCTTTAATTATTTTACTGGAGTGAAACTTTGACAAAAATTTGCAGTAAGCTGTCAAAGAAACCTTTATGTTTTCCACATCAATGCAGGCTTTATGCTGAAATTTGGTAGGTATGTCTAGTCAAACTAAACGGAGAAATTGTTTTCATGGAGCTGACCTTAGCACTTCAACGGTAGCCTTACTCTGAGAAAAGTTTAATGCACATTTTTGACTAATCCTCTGGGTGTTTGCTCATTATATGGCAGCCCATGATCTTCATGGCCGGACCTAAGCACAGTCAGACAAAATTGCCCTGACACTCAAGAGTTCTAGGCATCTGTGCAAAAACACTTAAACGTTTGACTATTTACTCCATTTCTACTCTACAACACGGTTGAATACACGTATTCCCTAGCTTAAGTTCTGATGAACATACGAAATTCATTTATACCAAGATTCATGAGATTGCCTACTACTTATCAACTTACAGTAGTTCAAAATTGGCATTTTGAGTTCATAATTCACTGGAGCCTTTATTTGTTACTCAATTTGATAATGTTTTTTTGTTTTTTTGATGAAAGCTAAGAAAATTTGCAAGAGACCAATTGAGCCCGATTTTTGAATTTTTGTTTGTTTGTGTTAAATTTATTAGTGCAAAGTGCAAAAAAACAAACAATTTTGAACAAACTCGACTAGTCGAAAACAAGTGTAGTTTCCTCCAAACAAACAAAATTTCAGAAGAAAAATTTAAAATGTTATACAAGTAATTTTCAATAAAATTAAAATACAAATTTTTGAGGTTCTAGAAAAATATTGGGTATTTAGTGTTATCGATCATTAAATTTTAATGTAATAAAGTGCAATTTGCAAGTGGCTGAGAGGTCGCATTGATTTTTAATAATATAACCAAAGCTTTTATTTCTCATTTAACATGCCGATGTGCTCGACAGCTTGCTCGAAATTTTAAACCATGTCTTAACGTTTCGACCTCTGTTTTAAATGTAAATATGTATGTAGTCGAATACTACATTTTGCTCAAGAGCAAAAAATCTTGAAAATTAATGTGACCATAAAAAATATTGACCTTAGAATGCAAAATATTTGTAGGTCTTACAATTTGGAATAATCCCACATAACGACACGACTAACTGAAACTCATTTTAATCTACCAAAAATAATTTTTTCAAACAAAAATATAAATGTATAATTAATTAATTTCGTTTCTTCCCTCTTCTTCGATTTTCCACAGGTTGAACCCTGTTTTGGCAACTATTGCTTGGAAGAACGCCAATCCGCCACCGCCTGCAAATGGTCACCGTTTGCCAAATGCGAAACAGATTTTAGCGCTTGCATCCCATCACACTACCGCACACCTGAAGGCATTATCTCTAAGTGCCATTGGCGAAGTACGCCGGCATATAAAAAATGCATGGCCGATCCATAAAGGACAACCAAAGGAAAGGAAAAAGCGATAAGGAAACCTTAAGAAATCGTAGCAGCGCGAAATAAGAGGGCACATTGTTTTTGTGACAAGCATAGAATGAAAGAGAATTGTATAGTACATATTTTTATGTTTGACTTTCAATTAAAGAAAATTGCTGTTAGTAATTCGTAGCTTATGTATGTAGGTGTCGTTTATCATATACTATACATAATTATTTATTTAATATTAACACAAAAAGATAAAGTTAACAAGTTTGTATGTATTGTTGTTACTATGTACGCGGTGAATTACCATTTTTACCATTTCATTGTAATTTTATTTTAAGAGTCCTTTCATTATTTTCATTTTTTACGGTTATTAATTTTTAATTAATTTCCCTTACGAGTTCGAGTTACACATAAAGCTCTCATTACGTATGCAAGCTTCATTTCCATTCACTGTTCAGAGTTTTTTTTCGCCTAATTAGAGCTTTAATGTATGTACATAAATATATGATTAACTGTTATTTGTATTTATTGTAATAAAGCCACATTCGTAATTGTACAAATACTCCAACACACTTGGCATTTTAATTACATATTGCAAATATTTGATAATCAAATTTTAAATGCACTTACCAAATCCCTGGCATTGGGGAAAAAGGTTTGTTCAATCAAAGGAAAGGCGTCACGTCCCAAGCGACGCTGCAACTGCAACAAATGCGCAAATACCCAAGGTTTGTCCTACAATGCAAAACGAAAATCGAATAATTAGAAATTTGAAAACATGGAAAATATGAAATTTTCAGCATCAACACACGGAAATTTATTATTAACTATTTGTTTTTTTTTATATTTTGTTTTGTTAATCGTAAATAATTTATAACTTACTTGAAATTGATAAATTGAATGCAAAGAATTAATGCTGGGCACTCCGCCATACTTTAATCCAATTAAAGTCGAGCGGTAATCATTGGAACCATCGCGTGGCGGTTGGCGTATCAGCACGAAATCCGGTCGGAACGAGCGTGCCACCTGGTGGGAAAGTAAAATGGGAGAAGTGTTTGTTTTGTTTTTGAACATTTTGCTTTTATAAATGTATGCACATTAGGGTGGTCCAAAATAAGTAAAGTCGGAATATTAATGCTCTCACCCCCTATTTAACCATTTTTTAATATTACAGATTTTTTATTTATGCCCCCAATGCATTTTCTGGCGTTTGTGAGGATTTTGGCGGACCTACTAAATATAGCTACTATGAAATAATTATTAAATAAATAATTGGGTATTATTATTGGGAATTTCCTGAAGAGAAACAGAGTTTTTTGATCGAAAAATATTGTTATTTAAGAATTCTATACCATTTTTACGAAAAGTTGTTTTTCTCCTGATATAAAATATATGGAAAACTTTGGGCGCTTTGTGTGACCTATAATTATTTTTTGATTTTGAAATAAAAAATTGGGGTATATTTTTCGATATAGAACAAGCCCTGGGGGTTGCCACTTCATCAAAATTTGTTATACTACAATATCCAAGTAAAAAGGCCCAAAATAAAATAAAACCATTTTTTTCTGTCCTTCTAAAATACAGATATATATTTTTTCTTTAATATTAAACGTTAAAAAATTGCAATATTTTAAATTCGGGTAAAAAAATTAATTTTCTATACATTTGTTTGCATTTGTGCATATACACGCAGTGTCAAATGTTAGTGTACACCTTGTTCTAATATAATATTCACAATTATGCTCATGACAATTTGTTTTCATTAATTACACAGGTTTACAAAGAAAAAGATTTCTGCATATTGAACCAAACAAAACCTCTATATCCCTATGGTATTCGACGCCCTGAATACGAATCCGAGGTCTGTTTGTCTCCATCGCGTCACTTTCGAGGTCATTTGAAGGCCAAGTAGAGAAAAGTTCGTTGGAAAACCTGAAAATTCAATACAATTCTTATGAATTTGACCTTGTTATGACCTCTAGACAACTTTGAAGCGCGTCGAATACCATAGGAATACATATAGAGGTTTGGTTCAATATGCAGAAACTTTTTTTTTGTAAACCTGTGTTAATTATGAAAATATACGTAGTTCATTCTATAATATAATCCATATATATCAAAGCTTCATACTTTATATAAAGTTCATAAAAATTTAAAAAATTCTTATCAAAATTTCAAAATAATTTTTTTCAGAATTTCTAGACGCGCAACACCCTCCATTAAAAAATATCTAAAAAGCAATGGTAATTTTTAGAGACTTGAAACTTGCAAATTGTTTTACTACAATTAAACGGGCTATAAAACTGCATACTCGAAAATTTACTAGAAATGCATTGTCAGAATTCCAGTTAACAGAGCAGCTGCAGCGAGTGCTACATATTTTAAACAAACGGATAGCTCTCGCCAACGCCAAACGAACGGATAGCTGTAGTTGCTTGAAACAGGTCCAAAACAAATAAAAAAGGCCCATAGGCCCAAACGGAGAAAAAAGGCCCATATTTGGTACAATAGTACCAAAGTGGCAACGGTGGGTGAGAACATAAAAATTCCGACTTTACTTTTTCAAACGCATTTTGTACCACCCTAATTTACATATGTATGTATGTATATAATTTGCATGCACGAATGTTCATTGCAGCCATGCCAGCGCTAGGTATGCCTGATTTAATGTTCCCCTTGAGAAAATCTATTTCGCTCATTTGACACGAATAACACCGGTCTGCGAAATTTGGGAGCATGTGGGCAATTAATAGTGATAGTTCCACCTAAAAGCTTAGTATAGTTCCCTCAAAAAGCTTACTGTGGGACAAGTATGTATTCTATGAATATCCCATTCCGTTTACAAATAAAAATATTTAAAAAAAACTTATATTTGTGCTTTTTAATGAATCCTATTATAAGCCCAACTAACGCTTAAAATGATTTTAAACTAAGCAAAGAGTGCTTCAAAGTGAACAGAGAAACTTGTTATAAATTTTAAAGTCAAAATGGTAAATTTTAGCGAGCAATAATCTGCCAGTTGCTAGCTTGCTGGCTATGAAGGGTTGCAAGAAAAAAATAATAAAATAAAAGATGATTGTTTAAAACAATACAATTTTGTTTTTCTATGCCTGCAACCTTGCACAAAATCTTCGGCTACATAATGCTAGAAAGATTCTCTCATAAATAGTTTGGAAATGTATCAAAAAAAAAAATATTTTTCTTTGGGTCAACGGGGTATTTCCGACCCTGGCCCTAGAGCATTTTTTTTAGTTACGATCTTATTTATCTAAAACACTAATAAAATAATTTTGCCCAACTAGTTTTCTCTTGTCGCCACACTGTGCTATTGTACCATTTTTCCAGCTTCCGCTAATAAATGGTTCACAAATTCAGAGATCGTGATATTTCTCGGCCTTGTCTGGTGTATGTGAGACAGTAATGCGCTCCTTTACGATCAATCTATGCTGTTAAGTTAGTAAGCCTAATATTACCTCCTGGCATGAGAGAACTGGTATACTGAATATTCAATAACACAGGCCTACAAAAGGGGAAACTACTTATGCGGAAAATGTTAAAGCCATTTTTGATAGCTTTTTTTTGTACTGATTGCGAATCTGTAAGTATGAGGTTTCCATCGCGTCTTTCACATATTTGAAAAGCACTGGCAAAGAAACAAAAGGTGATACAACCTTCCACTTAGGTTAATGAACTTTCGACTACGATCCCTGAAAATACCATTCCTGCACCTTGACCCCAAAGGTCACTTATAGCAATTTTTTGAACAGCCAAAACTGATTTTGACACAATTTTTTTCAATAGCACAATTTCCCAGTGTTTTTTTGACCATCAAGTCAAGGTGCAGAGACGATCAAGAGTTCTAACTTTAATTTAAGCCTTAGTAGAAGGTTCCATCACTTTTTGCTTATTTGCTAGAACTTCTCAAATATTGCCGAAAACGCGATTTCTTGGCACTTTGACATCGTTTTACTCAAAATCTGGAAATGATGGATATTTACGGGATCGTAATCAGAACAAAAAGGTATATCAAAAACTGCCTTAACATTTCCAGCATCAAAATCGGCATTGCCCTGTGTAATTGAATAAAGCATCTGAGCCAATACCAATTGGCACAAAGGCAATGTGAGTTTTCACTTCTGCCTTACCAATTGGTTTCTTTTCACAAGTAGCTGCAGTTTATTTATGGCTATCATTATGGCTAGATAGAAGAACTTTTCATCTCAAGCATTTTTGGTATGGTCTGAAATTCAAAACTTTGAACAACCCAAATATTTGTTATACGTACATATGTACTTACAAGATATATTGACACAGAAAAACATTTAACAGTTTTCCAAAATGTGTAAAGGACACCAAAAAGTGTAGGCTTAACTTTTCCCAAGCGTCTGACAGACATAGTCTAAGGGTTAAAAACGGTACTTCCAAAACAAAAGCCAATTACGCTACTTTAGAGACCCAGTAAGGTTTAGCTTGTAGAATTAGGCGAATCAAGAATTTCAAGCATATAATTTCCAACAAATGAAAAAATAGATATGTGAGAGACATGAAGATATCTAAATGTTACTGAGGTTACCGCTTAGGCAATATACGTATGTAAATAAAAATTTTAAGATTTCCTTACATCCACTTAACCCAATCCCATGTGTGCTGCTTCAAGCTCAAATGGTTTTATGGTACAAAGCACTTGTACCAATGCAGACGCATTCAACTGAAGCTCTTTGCACGCTAAGCACACATTAGGCACGCATAAATTTCTAAGTAATTCATTAGCGCCGGCGACCTTCATACCGAAAGTGGACGCACTTACATAAACGCATAATTGTTGATTAGACTGGTACTAACAACTGCGCGCGTGTGTACGTGTGCATGCATTCCATGCAATGGATATCCTGCTTGCACGCTCCAGCCCTGCCAGAAAAAGGAANATCTGAGCCAATACCAATTGGCACAAAGGCAATGTGAGTTTTCACTTCTGCCTTACCAATTGGTTTCTTTTCACAAGTAGCTGCAGTTTATTTATGGCTATCATTATGGCTAGATAGAAGAACTTTTCATCTCAAGCATTTTTGGTATGGTCTGAAATTCAAAACTTTGAACAACCCAAATATTTGTTATACGTACATATGTACTTACAAGATATATTGACACAGAAAAACATTTAACAGTTTTCCAAAATGTGTAAAGGACACCAAAAAGTGTAGGCTTAACTTTTCCCAAGCGTCTGACAGACATAGTCTAAGGGTTAAAAACGGTACTTCCAAAACAAAAGCCAATTACGCTACTTTAGAGACCCAGTAAGGTTTAGCTTGTAGAATTAGGCGAATCAAGAATTTCAAGCATATAATTTCCAACAAATGAAAAAATAGATATGTGAGAGACATGAAGATATCTAAATGTTACTGAGGTTACCGCTTAGGCAATATACGTATGTAAATAAAAATTTTAAGATTTCCTTACATCCACTTAACCCAATCCCATGTGTGCTGCTTCAAGCTCAAATCGTTTTATGGTACAAAGCACTTGTACCAATGCAGACGCATTCAACTGAAGCTCTTTGCACGGTAAGCACACATTAGGCACGCATAAATTTCTAAGTAATTCATTAGCGCCGGCGACCTTCATACCGAAAGTGGACGCACTTACATAAACGCATAATTGTTGATTAGACTGGTACTAACAACTGCGCGCGTGTGTACGTGTGCATGCATTCCATGCAATGGATATCCTGCTTGCACGCTCCAGCCCTGCCAGAAAAAGGAATCATCTGAAATCTGCAATTTGATTGAAAATGGGGGTAGCTGTAGCTGAGGTTTTAGAGGTGCCTAGTGCCACTCGGTAACTAACCGCAGTTTGGACCATCGGTCCTTTCTGTATATATATTTTTTTATGGATTAATTTTATAGTTCCATGGAAATAAAATCCTTGTTTACAAATATTCATAAACATTGTTTTCGAAACCTGTCTTCAGATTTATAGTACGCTTACCCAAAATTACTTTAAAGGGTTCAATGTGACACACCCAGTGTTAAACAGCTTATAAAAGAGAACTGTAATTGCGATCGATGACGACCTTGCAATAGTCGTAAATGCAAAATTCCGAGAAAACACTATCCGATGTTATGCAGACAAACCTAAGGAGGCTGAAAAAGTGGACCAACAAAAACTTAGGCCTAGGAGTTAACCCAAACAAAAGTGAGCTTGTACTATTTACCAGAATGTACAAGGTTCCACGATTAAAGACATCAACCGGGGTCAACATTGAACGCACAATCAGTGAATCTGAGAAATTATGAGGCTCATGGCACTTCCCTCTCATTTTCGCCGTCTTGGGAGAGATTGGGCATACCATTCATATGCAATCACAATTTACAAGAAATTTCCTTCTCAGAAGCAAGTGAAAGGTGGATACATCTGGATACAAAAAATTCAATTTCTCATACAAGTTTGTATAGGAGGAAGGCAGGGTTAAATGAGAACCTTTGTGGTACCACAATGAACCCGATTAAGAGCCTAAGTGTGCTAGTGTGCCCACCATCAGGCACTTCAACCTAATCTAACTTAAGATATAATTACCAAAAAAGGTCAGAAAGTTTCATTAGAGCCATGAAGGAACGAGTGGACACAGGGACATTTCTGAAAACTGCATAGCCAACGAGTCGGAAAGGAGAGGGTCGGAAATGAATATCTGAAGTCAATTCTGCTCAAAATTCGGGCATTACCTCTAACCGCATGCAAATACAGACTAAAGGCCGAAGTCATCGACGAGGTAAATACCAGGTCCGCTGTATGAACTGACGGAACAGTACCTTAACATAGTTACTAACTGGGCGGCCAAAAATGGCATCGCCGTCAACCCCAGTAAGACATTACTGGTCTTATTCACAAGAAAATACAAAATCTCCGCCGCTATTCTTCTCTCAGTTGAAGGTCTGGGTTTACAGCTGTCTGAAAGGGTCAAGTACTTGGGTTTTATCCTAGACCGGAAGTTGTCGTGGAGCCTTATATTGAAGTAGACCCGCCATTGGCAAGAGATGGGGTATCTCGCCTAAAGTTGTCTATTGACTCTAAGAGACCGTAGTCAAGCAATTTTTATTATTTTATTTATTTTTTATGACACCCTAGTCTGGTGGAACTCACGCCTACATTAGCTAGGCAGCTGGAACGTGTACTACGGGCTGCATTAATTAGTATTAGTGGGGCACTGCGAACCGCTCTCACATTATCAGTGAACGTAATGCTGAACGTAGTGCCCGTCGACGTTGCAGGCAGAATTGCCGCGCGAACGGCTATTAGACTCAGGGAAAATGATTGGATGACCAACTTAGGGACTGGGCACTCTGATGTTCTAGGGGGACTCGATTTCATCAATGATCGTACGGATTACTGCGCTACCGATACGGTTCCTCTTCTCTCTTCACTTCCACTTTTTCTCTGTCCACTTTCCCTCAAGGGAGGAGTTGGCCGGGCGGAACTTCTGGAGGAGGGGTACGGTGAACTTCTTTACGTATGGATCAAAACTGGAAGGCAGGGTTGGTGGTGGGGTCTTTTGTCGAGAGCTTACCATCAGTACTAAGTTTAGGCTGTCGGACTTCTGCAGTGTATTCCAGGCGGATGTAGCTGCTATTACGGAAGCGGTGGACTTACTGCTAAGGAGCGTTATAACCGCTAGGGAAGTGAGCGTATATCCGCTTGGCTATCAGGGCCTTGAGTTCGTTGGAGGAATGTCTGCTCTCTCTTCCGGTCGCGTCGCAATACTTTTGCATTAGGCTTATTTGGGTTCCGGGTCACAGCGATATTGAGGGGAACTGTGTGGCACACGAACTGGCCAGGGGCGCCATTAATCGCTTGTGGTACACTCTTGGATAGATGGGCCTCATGTTAGCTCAGCAAGCGCTGGACGAATACCGCGGCATGCGTGATCGCAAGGTCCTTTTGGCCGAGGGTGGACCGGGGACGGTCGAGGGCACTCCTCACACTCACAAAACCACCGTTCTCACTTCTGGTGGGGGTTTTAACGGTTCACTGTCCTATCGGTATTCACGCAGTAAGGCTGAATATTCTACCGGACCCCTTATGTCGCAGTTGCCTGGAAGAGGACGAGGTGGAATCACCTCAACACTACCTTCTTAAGAGCCCAGCGTTTGTGAGGCTAAGGTTGAAGTACTTTGGATCTCCCTTTCTAAATACAGATTTGCGAAATCGTAAATACATAATCGCCTCGGAGCGTTTTATCGATAAAGTTTAGGGTACCGTTCACAATTTTGGTATCACAAAGGACAATCTCATATTGTTTAAGTGAGCTCCGGTTACATGGGGCCGCTGCCTTACCTAATCTAACCTTACCTACCACACAACATTTATCCGTGAAATTTTAATCCAGCCATTGCAGAAATTTAAAGTGCGACAATCTAACAAATGCATACCATAGAGAAATCTATGTAAGTTCAATCGACTTGGAGCCCTTTCGAAAATCAGACATACATTCACTATTTCAGTTTATTTCAAAAAAGGCATTTGAACAATTCTTGTGACTCACACACACACCTACTCTTATCCTAAATTGAATAGGCTATATTTAATTCAAGCGAATTTTAAGACTTAAAAAAAAATTCCGTATTCACTTCGAGCTTGGAAAATAAATCTAAAAAATAATTAGTCCAGTGTATGTAAATTACTATAACTTTCTCGCCTATACATGTTTCCCACATGGTTATACGCTCGTTTGCACACAAGTACCTATTTAGTATATGTATGCAAATAAATGCGCTTGAGTGTCTACGCTGCAGCGACGAGTATAACAAAAAGTAAAATCCAAAGCCAAAGAGCAATCCAAGTTCACAAAGGCTCAGGCTAGACGGGCTGACGTAGGGCTGTATTCATATGTCTGAGTATATGTATTGTGTACATATAAAGTGCCAACATTGACATAACTTGGTCAACAGGGAGCAATTAAAATGAGAACATGCATATAACAAACACACACTGACACATATGTACGTATGTACATATGCATCCGATACATTGTTTGTGCTGATAAATGGCCTGATGCGGCATTGCCAACTAAATCAATGTAGCTGTAGTAGAGTTACTCACCCTGGTACCGCCACGGTAGACAGCCATGGAAATGATGGGTCCAGTTTCAGCGCTGGCAGTGAGCGAAATATCCTGTAAAAATTTAATGCATAAAAATATTAAATAAACCAATTAAAAACTAATGTGTCGATAAAAAGTAAGTAACTAGTCTAGGCTTCATAGCAGAAACGGCAAACGCGAGTGCACGATTTGTGCCGAGTACAAATTGTTTTTAAATTTTTAATGCAAAAGGTCAAATGTGAAGGTGCCAACAAAGTAAAAACAAAATGTAAAATAAAAAGTAACAGCATGAGTAAACAATGTTTCGGTAATGGTGATGGCAAGCATGCTAGGCAAAACTAAATATTTTACTTAGTTTATCCCTATTTACTACTACATAACTCCTGTGTCTACTCACCCGGAATTCTGCCTGCTCTACGCGTATGTCGAAGTCGCCATGCAGGCGCTTGCCACGGAAATACTTCGACCAGTCGGTGTTTTGGTCGTCGAGTACGAGCAACGTGAAGTACTTGTCCTTGTTGAAGGCCGGCGCTCGGGTGGCGCTCTGCACCGCAGCACCTGTATGTATTTATGAATTTTTAATGAGACTTTTATTAGTGGTGGTTGTGGGGTTTATAGAGGCAGTTGTATTGCTCGTTGGTAAATTATTTTTACAAATTTACATATGTATGTATGTATGTAAATTGGCGCGAAGAAAAAACTGAAGTTTTATGGTATTAAACTGTTTTAATGAGCGCAAAAGTTTTGATGTTTTAACTTTCATTTTTTTATGTTGCGAATAGGATGCAGAGGCATACATTAAAAGTTTATTCCAGTTGAAGGGTATTCAATTGCGTTGGGGAAGTGAGAAAATGGAAAAAAAAAATCACTCATCTTATTAAGAAATCTCGCAAGAAAAAGATTCTAGAAAATATTGAATTGCACGCTGCACGTGTTTGAATACAACTTGAACGATTATAACAGCTTTCATTAGAAAATCCTACGCTTGTTTTCTACCTTTTTACCTAATTAATGAAAGAAAACTAATGTTTTTCCTTGTTTGTATCTCATTGAAACCTACGACTGTCACGTATGCGACGTATGGAAATACCCCATATGTAAATGAATTAAGAAATGCTTACGCGTATTGTTGCTATTAAAAGCAACAAAGTCTTTTTCTAAAGTGTTTTTCTGAAGGTTTGGATGGCTATTAATATTTTCGATGGAAATCAGCACACTTTCAGTTTGTGATTTTAACCGCCAGCAATTATTTATTTCCTGCCCATTTCCATACAAAATCCAAAAAAATTAAAATCATTTTCAACTTTAATTGCTTTCTCGAAATGGTCTGTCTTCGCTATCAGAGGGTGAATCAATTCCAACGTGACTTAATGTCAATCCATTTGATCAATGGCAGAACCTTCAAAATAGTCTTCTAAAAGACTGGATCAATAACAGACATCGTAAGACCTGTACATCATCAATTTAACCACTTCGGGTGGATACACCCGCACAACGCTCCTTGAATGGAAGTGTTTAAGATAACTCGAATCTTATGAATCCGTGCAGCGCTAAGTTCGATAACAAAATTTTATCTTTAGAAATGAAATGCTGTTTTAACCAAATGGAAGGACATGCCACAGAAGGTGGCCAGAAAGTCATCGAATTAAGCTCTGACATTTTAACTTTATTATTATAAAGTTTCGGACGAAATTTAAATATTCAATAAACTTTATTAACTTTACTTTCTCGACGAGAAAATTGATGAAGAACAATCGTAAAGAAGAAAACCGAGAAGAATGGGCGTATAGATATAGCCAGTTCATTTTCCGCCGCAAAAGCGCCATACTTCTTTCTACTTTCCCAGAGAAAAACTACTTGGAAGACCAAAACTAGATTCCGATTACTATTTTTGATGAGGAACATTTGTATTAGTATGAAAAGCCGTCCACTCCCTCTAAATTGAAAGTCAGTAATACCACCAAATAATAGAGCATCCCCGATTTGGTAGGTATCTTTGCGTTTTTCCATAAAAAACATTTACCTCCATTTTAGATGGGGTAGACGGGTGGTCTAGGGCACCCTATATATATAGTACATGCATGCGTATTACGTCGTAATGTCTCAAAGCCGTACAACTTTTCAATGTAAGATAACGGTTAAAATGGTTTTCGAGATTTTACAAGGGCTTAATAAGAGCATATAATAAATTTTCTATTCGCTTAAGACATTGTGATGCAGTTAAAATTCCCCTTTATCCATTATTTCGCATTGAAAA
>NW_016165865.1:0-26069 GCF_001687245.7 Rhagoletis zephyria | reverse complement strand
TACATTGTTAACCGCAATTGCTTCCGTATCTTTATTTAATGCCGGCATGTTAATATACATACATATACGTATTTACGTATATATGTACGCAAGTATGTAAAGCGTTGCATAATTTCGATATGTATGCGTACGCATACGCGCCAAAGGCAAAGTGCTGGTAACAATTTGTGAGAATTTCCCCGCCAAGAATTAGGGTGAAACGCTTGTTTTTTTTTGGTGTTTTTTTAATAAACTACTGAGTCATCAAAAGCGGCTCAATTGGCATTTTTTCAAATGACTAAATGAAGAGATTGCTTTTATTTTCTGTGGCCATAAAGATGGCGAAATTTCACAATGAAATTCAATTGCTTGCATGCTTGATCCAATTTCATCATGTAGGTATGACTCAGTTTGGATGGCTCAATGACCAAACTTATTTCAAATTAGTAATGCTTCGTGTGGCNCGTAAGCCAAAAAAGCCAGTCGGTACACTGCTAGGTCACATCTTATTCTGGGTGCTGAACTTTTCGACTCATACAAAGCATCGTAGCTTGGATGAGGATTTCTAAAGCATTTAGCTGCTTACTCGTCATGGCTGCTTTCTACAGCGTCTGAACTATTATGGTCATGATAATGCAATGAAATGCAATTCATATGAAAATATGCCCAAAACTGCTGAAAATATACTTTTTGCTTGCACGTCGTTTTCACTGGAAAGGCAAAACTTAAGAACAATGAGTCACGAGACTCGAAACTAATAACATATTTTTAATTATATTACGAACGATTGAAAAGTCTCAGATGCATTTAAGTATGTTAGTATAACAACAATGATAATTCTCTGAACTAAAGAGCGATGCCGAAAGAGACAATAGTGGAATATAAATTTTTTTTCTTTTGAGTTTTGTAATTATCCATAGGAAATGCTGACAAAGACTTTCAGCTCTTGAGGCCCAAATCACATAAGTAGAGGGGTGGTCTATGTAAATTGCAGGTTGTGGAGAGGCATGATTTCTTTACCAGCATTCCCGAGGTGGCACAATGTTCGAAAAACCCATTACACATTTACATCTGCCTTGAAGAAGATAAAGCGACAAAGCGCACTTGCTGTTACCACCCTACACCTATGGGACTTGTTGGTTTTAGTTTCGACTAAAAAATATCCAGTAGCCTGCTTGTTCTTTTTATTTTGCTGCCCGCTTTCTTCTTGTACTGTTAACCCCTTCTGGGCCTTAAGCCTATAATTAAAACTATACACGACGAGCAGAGTGCCTTTTCTTATTTCATTAAAAAGCCTATGGTTTTTTTCCTTTTGTTAAAAATATCATGTGAAGCAGTTAAAATTTACCTACTTTTATAATGTGCCTCATTTTATTTAGCCATTTTTAACATAAAGAAATAAATTTTTTTTACCAAAATTAGAAAAATTTTCCAAAAATTGGGAAAAACATTTTTAGAAAAGAACATCATTTAATTGATTGAATGCCTATTAAATACCGGAAGCTTACACGTCTTAAAAAAAAAGTAATTTTCAGAGAGAAATTTTTTTTTTTTAACTTAATTAATTAAAGGATTTTCTTCTCTAAAAATATTTTTTCCAAATTTTGGAAAATTTTTCTAATTTTGGTAAAAAATTGTATTTCTTCAATTAATCAAATGATTTTCTTCTCTAAAATATTCATTGCTGGCAACAAAAATTTTTGGAAAAGGTGTACCTTTTAAATTAAAATATTTTTTCTTTCTATTTAGGTTTTTGCAAAAAATTTTTTCTCTCTGAAAATTACTTTTTTTTTTAAAGACGTATAAGCTTCTGAAATTTAACATTTTTCTAAAATGTAATTTTTTTCTAAAAATTTATTTTCATGTTTACAAAAAATTATGAATATTTTTTAATTTTTTTTCTACAATTTTGTTTCTTTTTACAAAATTTATGTTTTCTAAAAGTATATAAATTTTAAGTAGCACTTCACACAATTTTTCTATAAGTGAACGAACTCGTTTAGAAACATGTTACCTTGATCTGGTAAGGGTTAAGTAAGCCACACCCATTTTGAAAAGCTTTAAAAAGTCTCCTATTCGAAAGGCATGCAGTAATTGCAAAACATTGAACTAAACGTTTTTTACAGAAAAAATCTATTTTATTCAAAAAGCCATTAATTTATCAAACTGCTTTGGTATCTTATGTATAAAGTTTTAATCCTTTTCCTGTACTTTAAAAATGTGCTTTATATGAATAGTTATTTTTTGTCATACATATGTATATACTTAATGAATACGGCATAGGGATTCAAACAAATGAGCTATGTAAATATATCGTAAAATAGTTCAGGCGAGGATTCGTTTTTGTACGCCTGCATTTTGGTGTTCGCGCCTTAAGTCTTTTGTTTCCATGCAGGCTTCTGGTACGCGCTAGCGTATACGTAACTTGTAATGGCCAAATTTGAACGCAAATGTATAGGCTATTTTTATGTAGCTTACATATTTACATTATCAACCAGTTTTTTGTAATGCTGTATATCAGTTCTACAGTTATTAAAAATTAAAGTTTTATGTAATTAAGTTTAGTGAAAATTAATAAAACTAGCTTTAAATAAAAACATACATAAAATTATACAAAAAAGCACATCATTTATTTATTATTTATTTTTTTTATCTTATTTATTTTCTCAGCTCCGATTACTGCTCATCACAATTATCGCTTGCGGCTTTATTGGCAAAAGCAATGCCTATTGTTCGCTTGAGAAGATGAAGAAATTCGCCATGGAAGCGTGCGAGCATCTATTCATGCAAGACGAGGCGAGGGAGAAGCGTTCGCTGTCCATGCAATATGATCACAATGTAATACATCACAATGAATGTAAGTTAAAAATAAATCTAAATGCGCATATTTGCCAACACTCATACATACATATCTATGTAGTCACACTTTAAGTATGCTTGCGTACGTTCTTGAGAATTTTGATACCTGTAAGTACATGTTTGCATGTGCATGCATAGCGCGACGACACATTCGCTGTAGTAGTAGTAGGAAATGCAGCGTATGTACATACATGTGTACGTGTTCAAAGCGCACTAATTTGGCACGCGCTAATTTATTGTCAACTCAAATATTCCGCGAGGTGTTAATTAGACTCAAGTAAAAAGTTATTTATTATGCGTTGCCGCTAAGTGTTAAACTACTGCATATATACGTACATATGTACATACATACATTTGCCTCCATGCATACGTGAGTGTCTGTCGCACGTTGATATGTGTTGACTCAACGTCAACAACGTAGTTAAATGCAAAAATGCACTCTCCTTTAGTGTAACGCAATAAAAAAAAAAAAAAAAACAACAAAAAAATAACAAAGTAAATATAGATTTTTCGTGTGCTTTTCGAATATTACCCATAGTTAGTGTCGATCAGGCGACAAGCTTGTCCACATGTCATTGTTTACAACTGGCGGTTGCTGGTTGCGGTGGTGACAACGGCGGCTAACTGATACGAAAAAGGTCACCAAGTCAGTCAACTTTGGCATTGATTATTATGAATTTCACTGTTTTTCTGCCAATTAAATATTGAATGAGTAGACTTGAAAATACTAAAATATAAATATAAATTGTTGTTCTATAAAAGTGCTTCATATATGCAGCCAAAAGCGGAAGTATGCATATTTGCGCGTATTGTTTGCTAAAGCAGCAGTTACAAAAAGCACCTGCAAAAAGGTAGTAAAACTATTTATTGCAAAAAAAAGAAACGCTGTGAGTTAGTATACCTCAACCGTTTAATTATGGAATACTTTACTTTGTTTAAGAAAAGTACATAAACATACATTTAAGTACATGTGTGTGGTGCAGTTGACTAAAATTTTAAATCTGACACGCCATTTCGACTTTTCGCTCAGTAGTTAAAAGTTAAAAAAATTCCAAAAAACACAATTTTTTGGCAAAACAAGAAATTGTCACATAAAGTTCAAAAATCTTTTCGCTCAGTAGATGAAAATTAAAAAATTCCCAAAAACACATAATTTTTAAAAAAAAAAAAAAAAAAATTGTCACATAAGGTTTCTAATTCTTGTTGGAATATATATTACTACCAGTAAAGTCAGAATTTTAATGCCAACGCCCCTAGGGTTGCTCTATACCAAAAAAATATACTCCTATTTTAGTGTATTTTGAACACAAAGAGAAACAATTGAGTATTATTACTGGGAATCTTTCGAAGACAAAGCGTTTTCCGATCGAAAAATATTGATTTTCAAAAATTTTATACCATTTCTACGAAAAGTTGTTTGTTCCCTTTAAGCATTCCCTAATTTTTTTTATCTAAAAAAAAAAATTTGGGAATATATTTTTCGATATAGAACAATCCTGGGGGGTGGCGGCATTAAAATTCCGACTTTACTTTTTTAAATGCATTTTTGGACCACCCTACTGTGCACCATATACCAGTGATACGCCTAAACACTAAAGTAAAAATAATTGGAGTATCTAGGCGGTGGTCATGATTCTTCGAACTATATTTTTTAGTATCATTCGCGATCTTTCCGCGATTTTTCGGAACATTTCGGGATTGCGCGACTATACCAGTATTCTCCGTACTATTTTGGAATTTTCTAGACTCCTTTTCGACTACTTTTCTAAACGGTATTTAGTGCAGCCATAAAAGGTACTTTAGTGCTTCGTAACTAAATAATTTAGTACTCGGTATGGGGTGCTGTAAAAATAGTAAATATATTTACTTCAAGTATGTAAATACTATCATATTTGGTATTTAATGACATCCAAAATACTTAAGCATATAGTACCTGGCGTTTTACTACAGCATAACTAAATACCCCTGCATTAGTTGTGCACTTAGCGAATACAAATTTGCCCATTACTGATATATACATGTGCACGCACAGACATACATTTATACTCGTACTATGTATAAATATTACTAAGCCTAAATTTATTTTCGATAGCAATAGCTTTTAAAATAAATATTTTCCAACATCTACATATGTATATTTGTTTTATCAGCCAATTTTTCTAAAATCCCCTTTTCTCTTTCATTTCCATTCACAGATCCCAAAATCAACGATAAGAGTCATTACATCAGTCGCAGTTTATATCCACGTGGTGGTTATTTGAAAGTGGGTCAAGAGCATTTCCAAATTCTCAGCCAAATCGATGTGGTGCCACGTTACAAGCCAAAGAAGCTGCATCACGACAAGAAGGAACGCTATAAGCGTGAGCATGCGCTCAGCTACAACAACATACCCTATTGTTGTTACAACAAATGTGAAGAGGATTTCTTTTGCTAAGCGTTTTACAAACTATTTAGCGCGATTTTGCGTCGTGTCACAAGCAACCGTCCAGCGGGTGGCAGACTGGCAGATAGAATCAGCCACCTTTAGCCATTTCAATTCCAGCCAATTAAAAATGCGGCCAATAGTCACTTAAAAACAACACATACATACATACATATGTACATATGTAAATACTTTACTACTAAATGTATGTTGGATTTTTATACCTACTATTAATTTTTTACTTGTACAGTTTAAAGTTTAGTTTTAATTCGAATTTTAGTTAAATATGATATTCCTATTAGCGCTGCTAAGCGGCGCACAATGCACCATGTGTACCTTATTGATTAGTATTTATTATTATTATTATAGACATACATATGTATGTATGTGCATGCGTACACACATTGCAATGTATTTGCATATATATGTATATGTATATACACGCATGCATACAGATAAGTATTTCGTAAAAGAAGAAGAAGAAAAAAACACATTACATGCCAAACAATGTCAAGTTGTTAATATCTAATTTCATTTCACATTTATTCAAAGTGGTTTGTGCACTGTGTGCATACATACATACATATGTAAGTATGTACATATCTACATACCAACAATCATTTATACGCGCATACAAACATTATTCAACTATCTTTCGTTTCTTATCCATCAGTCAGTATTAGCAGTGAGTAGATACTGCCTATTCCTAAACATTAACATCAATGTACTACCATCATTCAATTACTTCAATTTGTTATTTGTTTTATAAAAAAAATAATCGAATAGAGTCCAGATGAATTAGTTTAAGCTTTTGTCATACTACATATATATTTTAATAAAAAAAAGAATTGTTTAAAATGATGAAGTTAAATGCTCCATGTGCTCGATTGTGAAACAAATTTTTAGCATACTTTTAGGCGGTTACTAAATGTGGTGAGTTAACCCTTTAACCTAGCTGTGGCGAAAAGGAACAGCCGCTTAAGTCGACTTAAGATAAAATATAATTATAATAATATCGTATTCTATTAACAAAAACTACACACTTAGGCCTTCTTGCATATTCTTTTAAAAAATTGTCGAACAATATCACATCTCTAAATTATCTATTGAACGAGTTATTCACTCCTCAAAGCGTCTGTCTACATTTCCCAAAATAAGGTTTCAGAGCCCTCACCAACAGAGAGAGCAGAAGCTTTTGAAACGCGCAAGAAAGTCTCGAACCGCGCTAGGACAGAATGGCCCTGCGTTTGCACATGTCTTAGCCTTCGCTGAGCCAAAATAAGGCTGCACACTTGTGTTCCAACTGTCACAGCATAAATTCTCGTTTTTTGATTAGGGGACAGCCGTGCATCTTTATGGTTATGCTGAATCCATGTGCTACAGACTGTTATGCTTTGAGCTCCCGGTGAAATTGATCAGCCGCAGTTCAATATCGGAGGGTTTGTCAAAAACCTCTTTCGGGACCACCATCTGAGACGCCGATTTTAATATCGTGAATGAGAAATTTAGAAGTCTCGTCCTTCTCTGCCGTCGGGGCCCAGGTCAAACCAGGCTTCCTCCTTCACCAATTTGTCACCTCTCTTATTGCCTTCCATTTTCCTATGTTTGGGATACCAGACAAGAGCAATGATCATTGAATGATAAAACTGAGCACAACTCCATTTTACATTACTTAATCAGCTTAGATGTGGTAACGGGGTCCCCAAGATACACTGCAGACTAGTTGTTGCTGTGCTTATGGGACACTGACTCACACCATCCCTCTTGGTGAAACTAAGACAAGTACAGGGGGACAAATGTCTAGCATTTTTGAGCACCTTCGAGCACCCTCTGGGCCACTGAGCGACATCCTACAGATCTCGATTGATCTTCCCTAGCTGACCAAGATATCAGCAAATTACAAAGACTCAAGAAATGATACATCGCAAGTATAGTATGTAGAATTTAAAATCTCTACCTCAATTTCAATTCAATTCATCGCTTAAATTACTGCGTCAAATAGATCGAAAGTTCAAGGTGACTTGGTGGAGGGTTCTTCTACCGAAAGCTCTCCATTAAGACAAAATTCTGGCTTTCGAACTACTGCAGTACGTTTTCAGGCAGAAGTAGCTGACATTAAGAAGTAGTGTCAGACAGAAGTAAAAAAAATTAAAGAAATAGGTTGGTTGGTTGGCAGCGGCTCTGATACTCTGATACCCAAGTTGCTGTTACGGCCCTAAACGCAATGGTGGTGCAGTCGGACTGGTTGTATTAGGCTCATTTAGGTTGCAGGCCATAGCGTCATTGCGAGAAATTGCATGGCGGATGATTTGGTACGGATAGATCGCCTTGCAATTTTACAGCGGGTAGGGAAACCCTCTGATCTCCAGTAGTTCACTTTTAAACTTACTACACTCAGCGAAAATCAGTCACGAGTATCATCGAATGTCTAACACATATGTCAATCCAACCGATCATCGAAAGCAGACGAAGAGCGCCATCGGCTTTATAAAACCTAACTTACTCTGGAACAATTTTTGTACTGTATCAAATGATATACATACATATGTGGTAGTAATGCCCAACGCTTCCACACTTTAACGCAATACATAGTAATTGCTCTCTTCAAGTTTTCCCGGGTACGATAGCAAAGAGTCACAGTTTCCATATTCGCATAAAAACAAAAATTCTTGGGAAAAAAGTACGAATGCCTTTATCAGAAGAATTGTATACAAGTCGCTTATATCATTACGTTTCTGTGAAAGCATTTCGAGCCTAGTTAGCTGCATGCAAATAGCTGCGAGTATATTAAAGCACATACTACGAGCTCTGCCACATTTGAAGTGCATTAATTAAATTAATTTTTTTTGTCGACATACCTATACATACATATGCTTATGGCCGAATGTGTTTTCATGAATAATTTATACTTTCCGATTAAACGTCGCGTTGCCTTGATAAATCGACCGAGTTGATACGTACATAGTTACGTGTTATTACTTAAGAAGAAAAATAATTGACTTTTAGACTTGGAATGTCGTCTAATTACCATTTCGACGATTTTACTAAAAATATAGTGGTTATGTACATATACATATATGTATATTCCAATGAAACTTAATAATTAATAAATTTAATAAATAATTTCATGTGGCTATTAAATCTATATAACGTGCCCTAACCGCCAAAATAAAGTAAGCGACATTTTTTTTTTCAAAATTTTCTTGTTGATCAGAAATGCATCTAGAACAGTGTTGCTCAAAACAGCGCCCGCGGGCGGAACTCTTCAAAGCTCTGTGCAGATTTTATATGGTCGCTCACAGAGCAAAAGCTCTCTCTGAGCATTACTGATCTACATGCTCTAGGAATATTTCTGCATCAAAAGGAAAATTTTGAAAAAAATGTCGCTTACGTTATTTTGGCGGCTGGGGCTCGTGTTAATATTTATGTAAATGTGTAAACATTTACATTCAGATATTACAATAATATTTTAATTTGACAATGGTTCTTGGCAAGCCAAAAATGGAAAATAAGATAAAATTCTGTCGCAGTTCGTAAAAAAAATCGAATTCCTTAAAAATTAAAAACAAACATATCAACACGAAAATTTCATTGCTTTCTCTCTGTTGGCTATGGGAGCCAAACATTAAACATACATACATATATAAATATAAGCTACATACACACATAGTAATTCTGCTCGAGTTAATGCTTACAAATAATCTTCAGCATAAATACATATGTATGTATGTATTATGACTAAGCACATTCAGTTGATGCAAATGCGGGCACATACACCTGCGGTCAACTAATTAGCACCGAAATTCAAAATGATTTTGCTTGCAACTTATGCCTTTTTATTTATATAATTTATATAATTCAATCTATAATAGGAACCACATAAATAAAAATTTTCAGGCTTGCACAAACTTCCAAAAATTTTCATTCAAATTTCAAAATTTTTAATTAGAATATTTAGAAAATTTTCAGGTATGGAATTTTTTTAGCCCATTCAATTTTAGTCTAATAAAGTACGAGTTTCAAGTCGCTAAAAATTATCGTTAATTTTATTCAATTTATTTTTGTGGAGGGTGTTGCGGATTTTTTTTTTTTTATATAAAAATAGGTTTTTATCATGCGTTATATGAAAAAAAAAATGCGCAACACCCTCCACAAAAAATCTCAATCAATCTAAAAAATCAACGGTAGTTTTTAGCGATTTCAAACTTGCACTTTATTAGTCTAAAATTGAATAGCTTCAAAATTACATACCCGGAAAATTTTCTAAATATGTATTGTGATTAAAAATTTTGATTCACATTTTTTGAAGTTTGATTAATTTTTTTGAAATTTGTGCAAGCTTTTATTTATTTATTTATGTGGTTCCTGTTATAGATTGAATTATATTTCAAATGAAAATGATTAAAAACAAATAAATAAACATAAGTTGCAGACAATATCAGCTTGCATTTCGGTGCTAATTAGTTGACCGCAGGTGTACATAAATCGAAATGAATGTACATTTGGGGGATTTCTCAATTGCCAACAATACCCCCGACTTTCCATCGAAAACTAGTAATGCATATTTTACTCCAATAGAGCTCCAACAATATCTATGTGTATGGATATGTATGTATGTATGTAGATGCTTATGTTTGGCCCATTTACACACCACTGTTTCGATTACAATAAGACTGGTGTATTTGATGCTGAGCGCATTGTTAATTTTTTAATCCAATAATAAATGCGTGTGTATGTATAAAAACACAAACCTTTGTATGTATTTAAAACTGAATGCGCTCTCATGCTTCTTTTTATTTGCCGGGATTTTACCACAGAAGCTTTGCGTGTTTTGTATACAAAGCTATGCCTGCTTTTATGTGGCAAGTTTCTTCTACTCTTTCACGCATCTCAACGCTAGCGATCGTGAGCGGCAAATAGTTTATTGGAACGCAATGGAAGTAATCAGCCGCAGCAGGGAGCAGGTTCCTTAGCTGAGATCGTACGCTGAGGGAATTTTAAAAATCAGTTCATTGAGAACCTCGAAGGCGTCCACACAAGTGACTGGTGCTGGTGAATTTACAAAAGTGAATTCACAAAAAAAAAATTATATTAAAATAGAACAATAAATGAATTTTATTAAATTTTAGGGCTAATCGCATATTTAAAACATATATAAATTACGAGACCCGTAAATTTGGAAAATAATTAAACTGCAAATAATAAATATACAAATCCCTGTCAACATTTTATTAATTTTATAACTGTCCGCGATCGGCTGTTACAATACATAATTGTAAATCGTAAAAAAATATTTTAAAAAAAATCAAACAATGTCAACAGCTCCGCAACCAAATGGATTACTGCACAAAAATTCCGGCTCCAAAGAAGAGGTGAATATATTTTAGTTACTTTGAAGTTTTTCCCTTAAACTATGACTAATACCACTGTGCATGTGTTTGTGTTGTGTGCCTCTGAAGTCAACCGGGAAAACTTTGCTTAGGTGTTAGCGATACTTAATAAATCTGCAACGAGCGCTGTTAAATAGAAATAAACAACTACAATGTATATATAGTTTTAGTTGCGTGTAACTATTAAACACGGTAATAAATAAAATTTTTTAATTAGCCATTTTGTATACTAAAGTTTTTTTTTTGCTTCATTTTAATCGTTTGTATGAACAAACCCTCTGAAAATTCATGGAACGTTGATAAAACAAAATACCCTGCAGGAAATGTGTCTAACTATAAGCTAACTTTATGTTGATTAGGAAGGAGCTAAAAGTCACTTATTATCTGTATATTCTCTTTGACGAAAGCTAACTATATTTCTATGGCGGTGGCCGCGAAATAGTCAAGGGTGGTTTACCTCTGCATTAGATGCAACTAACTTGTAACTAACTACTTTTGAACATAAAATATCAATAGGAAAAACAAAATATTTATTTTTTATTTTTTTTTTATTTATTTTTTATTTTTATTTACTTTATTTATTTTATAACATTTCTCATTTGTTTCTATATTCTGCTGTAGGTGGCCCCATATTAGAACTCAGTCAGGCATAACTTCAAAACGATAATATGAAATTTCGATCTATGTTTTATTTGTACTCAATTCGAAAAAGTATTTGCGAAGTGCAGGAGATTTAAATAAAGAAAACAATCTCGAGCTTTACTCCTACATTACTTGTCCACTTGTTTCAAGTTAGCTTTTTGTAGCTAACCACAAGTTATATATTTTATAGAAACCCCGCAAAAAAGCAAGTAGGTTATTTTTTATCAATTGATAATTTTTTTCTGCAGGGTATATTGATCTAAGATTTTCCAATACTCAAGCATTAAGTATATAAGCACACATACTGGCATACCATTCACTTCCATAAGTACATTTGTCGTCACGAAATGTAAATATGTACCGCTAGCCCAGACTGAAAATTTGTTAAGTTAATTTTTTTAAAATTTTACAGGAGATGAGAAAACCTTACAAGACACGTTTTCTTCATATATTTTGCAAAACCTTCCATAGCATATTTTTTGCGTATTCAAAGCAAAACGTAACTCCACACGAATCGGCAGAGTTCGATATTAGTGAAATTTTTTGGTATTATTTTGAGTTTATTGAACTGATCAGAAAGCCCAATGCCTGTCTCGATGGAGACGTTGCTAAAAGTTCCGCATACCTAAAAAAATCTGAATAGGACAATAGTGAAATTCTCTTTACAACTAAAAAATACGAATAGAAAATTCTTTTAACGGTTTATCTCAACATATGTGCTAGGGGGATGAATCATTACACAGGGAACATTTCCTTTATTTTTGTCTTAATTAAGCTAAAATAAGTTATTTTCTTCTTTCCACTCCACTTCAAGAATGTGTAATAATTAAGAAAGTATGTTTTCAGGAATCGTTCAATATCGAAGATCTTCGTTCGGAGAAAGATCAATTAACATATAAACACTTTATGGAATCGGAACGAAACGAAATAGATGGACCTATACAAATTCCAGGTAAATCTTTATAGGTATTTATTTTTATCAAAAATATGTATGTATAAAAAAAAAGTATGTACTTAACAACTTTTCACTTTTCGCATTTACAGAGGAGATGGACGCCCTGGAAGACTTTGCTAGCGTAGATGTTAATGCCTACGCGCACAAGAAAACTCTCGCCCAGGGTATGATGGATTTAGCATTGCTTACAGCAAATGCCAATCAATTGCGCTATGTATTGGATTCCTACAACAGACATCCATATTACTATCCCAGCTTGATTTTCTTATTACTCAGTATTGGCTTCCAGGTAAATAATTTGACATACATACTATTCGTTTTAATAAAGTGAAATTAAAATTTTCAATATTTCGCAACTGTACACACATACATACATAGATAGCTGTTGGTGTTGGCTTAATTCTCACCAGTCGTTACAACATTGAAGACAAAAGGGAGGTGTGTCGTGCAGAGAAATTTAGCAACTATACAATCTGTGGCATTTTCATAGTTACCGTTATCAATGTGTTCATTTCGGCATTTGGTGTTGCAGACGCGCCTGACGATAAATAATTGTGGAATCTACGCTTGCTGTTGTCGCTGTCCATAAATACATTTAACGTAAACAAATGCATTAAAATATTTTGGTGCTATTTTTAACCACAATTTTTAGCATTGTAATTTAAAAAAAAAATGAATAGCAAAATGCTTTGCTGTAATTGGGCCATTCCATAAAAGCAGCATTAATTTTTATTGTAATCTTTTTTAAACTATACATATACGTTGTAAGTATACAACAATTTTTCGAATATGTTTCAAATTTATGAAATTTTTATTTATTTAAGAATATTGAACTAAAAGTATCTTTAAAAGTAGTACAAATAATTATAGCAATACGACCTGTTAATTTCTCGAATCATTTATTTGAATGCTCAAATATATATGTAAGAGTAATCATTAGTACATATAAGTACATATGTTCTATCTGCATACAAATTTAAATATGTATTAATTAATTAAATATAAGTCCATATTCATTTTTTATACGGAAAGTTTTAATTTATATTATGGGTATTCAACTAAATACTTAAATGCCTCGTAACCGCGTAAACATCTATATATTCTAGTGCATCACTTTACAGGATGAAATATTTTTTAGTAGCATGGTTCTGTTAACATATCCTAAAAAAAAAATTCTGAAAAGAGTCTAAAAATCAAAATTTTCAAAAAGTCCGATCAAAGGGTATTGCCGCTTAAAAAGGGTCAAATTGCCCCTTTAGTCGCACAACGGCAACACTGAGGCAGTGTGAATAAGTGTTTTAGTTTGCAAAAGACGACTGCGTTGCTCTTTAACATTGCTCCTGATAATCAGTGATAAGTTGGCTAATGTGGTCGTAGTTTATCTGGTAACGCTAGAGATCTTAATGATCTCTGAGAAACCACGCAGTGGCTAGCCAGTTTATCTAAGCTAACCCAACCTAGTACTAAGAAGTTTGCTTAACTAAGATCGGTCCTAGCAGCAAAAAAACCAACGAACTCTAGATGGTTTATATCAACAAAGGCTCGGCTGATAGGTGATAATTTAAACAGACTTCTCACTAGCAAGGTTTTGCTCAGTAAGATTCCTCTGGCAATGCTAGGAATAGTATCCATGTAATGCAGAACTCAGTGGTAGAGGAGCTGTTCCAAGCTCCCATTGAATGCTAAATTTTTGCCACTCTGCTCTAAACTGATCGCAGTTTCGCCTCGACAGATGGTTCGAGACAATGGACCTCATACATAAAAAGTTAGCTCCAGCTCAGACTCAAATTTTGCAATGATCGAGTGAGCTCAAGCTTAAGAATTTGTACTGAAAATCGAGTCAGAGTTAAGCTCACTTTTAATGCATGAAGCTCAATATCCTGCAAGTACTCCAACAACTAGTCTTTAGGTTACCATGGTGTATTAGTATTGATTTTCGCTAGCTCTTCTTCTCGTTTTCATCTATTCCTTTATGACCTTTTCGAATATTAAATTCCTAGCTCAGAACGAAACACAAAAGCACTTAAAAACAAAGATGGACCTCAAGAGCGTTTGAATTTGCCATATCGTACAAAATCCTGGAATGACTGGCATTCTCCAGTATTCATCAAAATTCTACGAGTATTCGTTGGGTTTTCCTTACGTACTTTGCTTATTTATAGAACTATTATTATAGGGATAAATTGCTTTCTGCAGCTTCCAAGTAAAGGGATGCCAATTTCCCAGTGGATGACCATATTGCTGCATGACAGAAGAGATGGAGGAGATAGTGAAATATCTCATTCATAAACGCTTATAGCGCACTTTTAAGCGCTGTCCCCGGCACGATATTGATAGAGGTTTTTTGGTTCCACATTTAGAAAATTTGGCCTCCTTGACAAACCGTCCAATAACGGACAGCAGCTGATCGCTGTCTCCTGATCGAAAAAGGAGAATATCCGTTGTCACAGACGGTACATAGGTTTGCAGTGTTCTACATGTACGAACGATTCGAGGGCCAAACATTGACTCTGATCAATATCGTCTTGGTAAAATTTCATACTGGATAGAGTATATATGTAGGTTAAACTTGGCTGCCACACGTTGTCATAAGGCATAATTGCTCTTTTCAAGGTTTTCCGGGTCCGATGGCAAAGGTCATAGTATGCATACTCACATTTCGTGCATAGCAAAATTAATTCTTGGAAACCAAAAAAAACCAGACCTTACAGTTCTGTGAAAACATTTCTAGCCTACATAGTTTGTTGCATGTAAGTACGAGTACACTTACAAGTAGCTCTGCCACATTTGAAGTAATTAAATTAATTATTTTTAGCGCCTGAGTTCTTACATAGGTGCATACAGAAATCGCATGGAGATGGATTGATTATAATATACACACGTAACTATGCATGCAATATGAACATTTATATGTAGGTATGTATATGTATTTTGATAAATATTTATACTTGTCGATTAAACGTCACGTTGCTTTGATAAATTGAGCGAGTTAAGACGTAGTTGCTTATTATTATTTAAGAAGAAAACTAATTGACTTTTAGTCTAGGAATTTCGTGCAATTACGATTCCAATGATTTTATATGATTACATATTGAATCTAAGTTATCGTGTTTGTATTTAGCAATTTATGATTTAGAATCAAATATTATGCAAAACTAGTAAATCCGTATGGCGTTAAAATGTCTAAATCATTGCTCAAGAAATTACATGCAATAGCACAAATTTTCAAAAACTGCGAAAATTGTTTTGGTATCAAATTATATTGCATTGTAAAAACTAGTAAATCAGAATTTTTTATTTTATTTTTTCAGTCAAAAACTTTTACCGTTCTAGTCAGTGTTGCCACATGTTTTTTTACTAGTGTTACTATATAAGTATTTATTACGAAAAATTTCAGATCGATCATTTTCGATCTTAAATAAATTAAACGTTACGCCAATGATTTGCATAAATGAGGCAGTAAATATCAGAGCTGCATCTCGGTACTCACAGTGTTGAACAACTGTCTTGAAATAAATTTTATTTATTGTTAATTCAACTCATTTATTTGGCACGAACGAAAAAAAATGGTATCAAATCTGACCCTTTAAGGAAGTAGGATTAAACGATAGCGAAAAAAAAAAATTAAATAAAAACATCCTCTAGAATTAGCCATAAAATGCAGGTATTTTTTCGGTGCATTAGAGTATAAAATTCTAGCAAAAAAAATCAACCAAATAAAAAAAATGTAGCAAAAATTAGGAATTTGAGATTAATCGGTTAAATAATTTTTATATTGGTAAAATTCTTGATTAAACAGATTCGGATTATTGTTGTTTTTTTTTCAAAACAATCAAGTAAAATCTGATTTTTGCCAAAGCAAATAATTTTTTTTTATATATTACTCGCATAATAAATACCATGGTGAAATTATAAACACGTTACGTAATTTAATCTAATTTAAATTAATTTATTAACAGCTTTCTCTTTATTTTCTTGACAGTGGGCTATCTTATAGGAATTTTTAAAGAAAATTTTTCAGATAAGATAGTGTTAAATATGTTTCTTATTAATGATAATAAACTGTAATATAATGTAACTTTCTTCTTCCACATAATGCCAAAAATTGGTAAAGGTTCTCCAAACAATGGCAATATTCCAATACTGTAAATCTGCACACATACATACATATGTACATATGTATACCATTCAGCTCCTTGAAATGTAAATATACATACGTGTATAATTAATTTTTTTTTTTATATTTTTGAATAAAATAAAATATAATATACCAATAATTCAAGTTTTTTATTAATCAGGATACGATTAATCAGTTTTCTAAGTAATCAAATAAAAAATAGTATTCTGATTAATCAAAATATAATTAATAAAGAAATTAATTAAAAATACTATTTTTTGATTAATAAATTTAACGGGTTTCGATTTATCAGCTTGCTCGATTAATTGATTAATAGCACATCCCTTAGCAAAATGCTACGGTAATAAAGTATAAATGTAAATTTCGCTAATTAGAAATTTTAAATCAATAAATGAAACAATATTCAACACATATTGACTTTAGGTTAATGCAATTTTCTAAATGAATGTCGCTTATTTACTAAATGAAAGTTATAGGCAAATGGAACAGACTTACTCCTTATATTTATCATGCTTCCACAGTGGGGGTATTTACAACGGTATCGTAAGTGTCGTTATGTTGTATGTCGTGAAATTTAAACGTTTAGATAAATATTTAGCAGAATTTAAACCAACACCAACTATTTTTCAACAGTGTGAAAATTCACAAAATGAATTTTATTGTACCTTGGGAGCTCCCAAAATATATTTTTAACCGTTTAAAGTTTGCGACATACAACAATACCGCACTTACGACACCGTTGTGAATACCCCCATTGTGTACTAATTTCGTGCTAAAATATTGTGTTGTTTACGCGTAAGTAGACAATTTCGCATCTCTTTATTTCTACATTCTGGGAGCAATTCGAAAACTTTGAATGTGTCTGCTGAAAAACTTTCGTTTTTTGAGTTGTGACAGTCTTTTAGTAAATGAGCGACATGTACATACATACATACATATTTCTTCGAAAACAAGAACCGGCGATAAAATGAGGGGGCGCCAATGAGGGGGATACTGAAACATTTCATCAGCAATGAAATATACATATATGTAAATACATACAAACAACAACAAGAAACAAAGAAAGGAAATAAGATGAAATTCTCTTGCATTTCATAAAAATAAATTCAGATTCATTAAAAACATACGAATCAGCATGNTAATGCTCTTCTCTAGCGCCAATGAGGGGGAAACTGAAACATTTCATCAGCAATGAAATATACATATATGTAAATACATACAAACAACAACAAGAAACAAAGAAAGGAAATAAGATGAAATTCTCTTGCATTTCATAAAAATAAATTCAGATTCATTAAAAACACACGAATCAGCATGAAAATTTCTTTTTTACTTTCTCTCTGTTGGCTGTAGGCAGCCAGCAGTTATTCTGCTCGAGTTTATGCTTGAAAAATATCTTCAGACGTTTATCTATACATACATACATACATACATATGTACGAGTCTTATGACTAAGTAATTTCGGTTGATGCTGATACAGGCGCTAGCGTACATATGTATGTACATACCTGAATACAATAAACGGGGGATTTTTCAATGGCCAACATAATCTCAGATTTTCCATCAAAAATTAGTAATGCATATTTTACTCCAATAGAGCTCCAAAGGTAACTACATATGTGTGTTCATATGCATATTTGTAGGCTCGTATGTTTCGACTACAATAAGACTGGTGTATTTGATGCTGAGCGCATTGTTAATTTTATAATCCAATAATAAATGCGTGTGTATGTATAAAAACACAAACTTTTGTATGTAGGTATTTAAAATTGAATGCGCTCTCATGCTTCTTTTTATTTGCCGGGATTTTACCACAGAAGCTCTGCGTGTTTTGTATACAAAGCTATGCCTGCTTTTATGTGCCAAGTTTCTTCTACTCTTTCACGCATCTCAACGCTAGCGATCGTGAGCGGCAAATAATTTATTGGAAGGCAATGGAAGTAATCAGCCAGCAGCAGCAGGCTCCTTAGATGAGATCGTACGCTGAGGGCATTTTAAAAATCAGTTCATTGAGAACCGCGAAGGCGTCCGCTGAAGTGACTGGTGCTGATGCAAATACAAACGCGTTCTACAAAAAAAAATTTAAATAAAATAACAAATAATAAAGTACAGAATTTTACGATTTTGTAGGTGTATGCTATGTTGTATGTATGCATATTAAAAAAAAAAACAATAAGTATTCGCAGTAAACACAAAGAAAAGTACCAAAAGGAGCGCAGCTAAATTTGGAAAGCATCATATTGTGCCAAATAATATACAGCATCAATAAATTCCTGCCGACTTTTTATCAATTTTATTACCAACGGCGATTGACTGCTACAATACATTATTTTAGATCGTGAAATAATAAAAAAATATAAATTAAAAAATGGCAACAGCTCCGCAACCAAATGGATTACTGCTCGAAAATTCGGGCTCCAAAGAAGAGGTAAATATATTTTAAATACTTCGAAGTTTTTCCCTTAAACTATGACTAATGCCACTGTGCATGCGCTTGTGTGTGTGCCTGTGAAGTCAACCGGAGGATTTTGTTTATGTGTTAGTATGTATGTATGTAGTCTTAACGATACTTAATCAATCTCCTACGAGTGCGAGTACAAGCGTTGCATGTAGCTATTAAGCGCGGTAATAAATAATGGGGCTATTCACGATCCGGTGCATACAGTCTAGCATGGCGCATCGATAGCATAAATAGCGTGATTGTTGTTCTTTCATGTGTTCCAACAACAAAAATCTAGCCAATAATGCTATTTATGCTATCTATGCAACATGCTAGACAATATGCACCGGATCGTGAATACCCATAATGTTTTTCATTAGCGTTTTTGTATACTAAAGTTTTTTGTTTCATTTTAACCGTTTGATTTTGCGAAGCTTATGGAAATTTATTCAACGTTGATTATAAAATACATATGTATATAAACTTAGCATTTTCAAATAGCAAGGTATGTACATTACGGTGGTTCAAAATAAGTAAAGTCGAAATTTTAATGCCCTCACCCCCTAGGGTTGTGGTTTATCAAAAAAGTATACCCTATTTTTATTTTTATTTTTTTGAAATCAAAGTAGTTCTCCAAGCGCTTAAAGTTTTCCAAGTATTTTGTATGGGGGAAAAAAAAACAACTTTTCGTAGAAATGGTGTGGAAAATAAATATTTTTCGATCGGAAAACTCTACTTCTCTTCGGGAGACTTTCAATAATAATACCCAGTTCTTTATTTAACAGTTTTTTAACACCAACGATTTTTTATTTATCCCCAATTGCATTCTCTGGCATTTTCTGGGGGTTTTTGCGGACCTGTAAAATATAGTTACTATGAAAAAATTGGTAATTGGGAGTCTGCTAAAGGGAAGCAAAGTTTTCCGATCGAAAAATATTGATTTTCGAAAATACTATACCATTTCTACGAAAAGTGGTTTTTTTCCCGATATAAAATACATGGAAAACTTTGAGCGCTTTGAGCGTCCTCTAAATATTTTTTGATTTCAAAATAAATAAAATTGGGGTATATTTTTTTAGGTGTGTAACAATCCTATCAAATGAGCGCATAATGATTCCGACATTAGTTTTTCACGTGCATTTTTGGACCACCCTAATGTATCTACCTATGTACAAACATACTATGCACTTACAAAAATAAGTACATTTTTTTAGTCACGAAATGTAAACATGCTGTGTATGTATATCCATTCTGCAAAGGAAAACTGCTTAAGTCTTTGCATTTAAAGGCCAAATTATATTTTATTAATTCAAGTTCATTGGAGCNACTGTATGTGTATATCCATTCTGCAAAGGAAAAGGCTTATTTTTGTGTGTTTGCATTTAAAGGCCAAATTATATTTTATTAATTCAAGTTCATTGGAGCCAATATCAGAGAGGTATTAAATACATTAAAAGATAGATGTATGTATTTTGCAATGTTTAGTATAACAAATAATGACGTCTATGCTCTGGCCGAACCGAGCATTTTATATCCCGCGTACAAGCTCATAAAAGGTACAGACTTTGAGCATTTATGGAAATTGCCATTACCTAACATTTTATTGTTTTTGATTGGTAAGACCCAAATCAATATATATAAAACTTTCTAGAGAGATCACTTAACTAGTAACTGTATAATGTATTCTATATCTTTTGATTGCGTCTCCGCTCTTAAACTGATGGCAACCCCCTTCAAAAATATTTAGGGTCTCGTTTGATACCCATATTAAAATATTTTTTTTAACTTGTCAATTTCATTGAAAATATTTACGAAATATAGATTTTCGAAACTCTATTGTTTGAGGTGCATATTAAAATATTTCAATTAACTTGTTAGTTAAATTATGAATTTCTAAACAGGTGGGAACCCTACTTAAAAAATGGTATCTTAATTAAGTATAAACTTTACCGATCACTCGATGTTGAAATTCTTGGGAACTTACATGAGCTCCTAACTGCAGTTAAGCCTTTGGTGGAAATTTGCTATAAAAGTGAATACATATTAGGGCTGTTCAGGATCCTGTGCACATGCTCTTGCATTTGTAAATTCACAACAATCGAATGCCATGGAGTAAGCATAAAATTTGCAAATGCAATTCCAACTGCCAATCCAAGACCATTTCCACAAGATCCTGAACAGTCCTAATGTTTTCTAAAGAGCTACTGGTAATGGCTTTTTTTCCTTTAACCGCCAAATGCGTGCGGACATGCAGAGCTAAGAGATTTTGATGAATTTGGCAATGTCATTGACGTCGGTTGGGGTTAATATTCTTTTATGTTGTGTTTCCTTCGTCTTTGCAAAGCGATTCGAATAGTATGTATGTTTAACTCCTATGTATGTATGTATGCACACAAAATATTTCGTTTACGGCACGATGAGCGAAAGTGATATTTTACTTAATTTTTTTGCAAGAAATAAACTTAGCTGCTGCAAACTGGCATCCTTAGTAAGATTTCTAATATTCTTATACCAAAGTCAGGTTAGATCATTCCATGCGATCTCACGTAGACCAATACCACAAGCCTGCGAAATTTAAGGTTACAATAGTTATGTTATTTTTTTTTTAATATCTACGTATAGTAAATTAAAATACAGCCTTGTTTTTTTTCTATAACATCGAAATTTATTTCTATTGATGGCAAGCATATTTAAGAATTTTTGGCAATTTTCAAGAAAAGCTTCCTTCCTTCCTTCATTACTTCCTTGTAAAAAGTACGAAATCTCTTTTATATGGATTTTCATCAAGCCCTTTTACATCTCTAGTCCAGTTGTGAATATCTCTCAATGTTCTCTAGAGACTTTCACTCATTAAGCTTAGACATCTGCCAGAGATGACTACTCACTAAGTAGATCATCAGGTTTAAGCTGTTAATCTAGCACATCAGCACTGAACCCCAATCAGCCATCACTGTCCGGCAGTTCAAAAGATTTGCAACCCAGTGATATATGGATGGATTAACTGAGGCTGAACCGAAACCCTCCAATCATGTCTTGACAGAGACGTTATTGAAATCTCCGGATGTGTAAATTCTTTTTATAATGGAGAAAAAGCAGCGCTGGTCCTTTAAAGGGGTTACATTATTATATATATAATGTTTTTTTTTTTTTTGAGCTAAACCTAGATGAAGCTAAAATATTTTTTGTTTAATATTCACTTCAATATCGACTAAGCATTAAAAAATATATATATTTTCAGGAATCGATTAATATCGGAAACCTTAAGTCGGAGAGGGAACGATTAACTCATAATCACTTTATTGATTCAGAACGAAGCGAAATAGATGGACCAATACAAATTCCAGGTAAATCTTTATAGATATTTTTATATAGTTTTTGATATACATATGTATATGTATGTATGTAAATGTTTGAGATCTAATTTGATCGAAAAAAGTACTTACCGAACACTATACAACTTTTCGCATTTACAGAGGAAATGGATGCCCTTGAAGACCTTGCTAGCGTAGATGTTAATGCCTACGCGCACAAGAAAACTCTCGCCCAGGGTATGATGGATTTAGCATTACTCACAGCAAACGCCAATCAATTGCGCTATGTGTTAGAGACCTTCAACAGACATCCATACTACTATCCGAGCTTGGTTCTCCTAATACTTAGCATTGCTTTTCAAGTAACTAATTTTTTTTTTTTAACTAGATTTAAAGACACAGCGAAAATTTAATTTTCAATATTTTCTAATTACAGATAGCTGTTGGTGTTGGCTTGATTCTCACCAGTCGTTACAACATTGAAGACAAAAAGGAGGTGTGTCATGCGAACAGAGTTAGCAACTATACAATTTGTGGCATTTTCATAATTACCGTTATTAATGTGTTCATTTCGGCATTTGGCGTGGCAGACACGTCTGGCGATAAATAATTGTGGAATCTACGCTTGCTGTTGTCGCTGTCCATTAATACATTTAACGTATACAAATATCTACAATAGAGCATTAATATACATATTTTTATAAAAAAAAAAAAATAAACACCATATTTTTAAGCATTGTAGGTTAAAAAACTGAATGAGCTAAATGCTTTTCGGCAATAAAAATAAATTTTCATAGAAATCCATTTCAAATTAGGTATCGAATAATTTACACGAATACGTTTCAATTTTATGAAATTTGCATTTTTTTAAGAACATTGAACCAAAAGAAAAAAGATTTATTTATCAAAATTAGATATATAGCATTCGGTGGTCTGCTAATTTCTCGAATCATTTATTTACACACACTCACATATATGTATATACACACATATAACAGTACATACTCCTTAGTATATAAATACATAAATTTTTATATCGATGTATTAAAATAAATTGTATAAGCCTGTACGAGTGTATATTTTTTTTATCTGGAAATGTTAAATTTATATTATTTGCGTAAGAATACAAATTCCATAAATATGTAGGTGCTTGAAACATGGATATCCTGGCTGGGAGAAAACATCGCCCAACTTTTTGTGTAAAAAGTAATTGGTTCTTCATAAGCTGTTAAGTGCCGGGACGGCAACCGATCTTGAAACGACCAAGTTTGAATAGGAAAATTTTCCGCACTTTTGTTAACACTTTTTTTTGGTTAAATACGAAAATACCATTATTTTTGCCAGTTGATAATTTTTTCCCACGTATGTATAGCGTAGGACATACCCTTGTGGTCAGCTGATTAAAATAAGTGAGATTTTGACCACTTTTCTTTTTTCTATTTAATGTCTAGTTTTTTTTTTTTAAGTCTAGTACATTATATATACATATATATATATCGTAAAAAATTATAAAAATTCAACAAACTATAACAATTACACACAAAAGCTTTAAAATTTTTTTCATAATTTTTAGAACAATTTTTGGTATGCAATTCTATAGCCCAATTTTAGTAGATTAAAGTGCAAATTTCAAGACGCTATAAAATTGCGTTGATTTTTATTTTTCTTTTCTTCTTTTTTTGGCTGGCGCTGCTGTGCATTTTCTTTCATATGAAAGAAATTGTTGAGCATACTTTATCAGCCAAAAAAAAAAAACAAATATATATTAAAAATCAACGCGATTTTGTAGCGTCTTGAAACTAGACTTGCACTTTAACTTTTCTAAAATTTAATGGCCTATAAAACTGCATACCTAAAATTTTTCTAAAAATTCTGAATGAAAAGTTTAAAATTTTTTGGTCGTAATTGTGAAAGTTTGTTAAATTTTTATAACTTTTTTACAAAGTGCGAAATGTGTGAAAAAATTATAAACATTAAGTAAACAAAAGAAAAATAGCCAATAAATTATGTATGTTTTTATGTATACATAGTTTTTATTTTTAATTTCCGAACCGTTTAACCGAACCGAACCGGTTTGACGAACCACTCCAAAGGTGCAAAAGCGTTTCGAGCCGCTGAACCGAACCGACCAAATTTTTCATCCGGCCCACGTCCCTGCTTTATTTTAGCACAAAGTGGCATTACAATAGGTCTGTGCCAAATTAATGAGAGCTTTTAGATAATAAGATTTGAACCACAAACCACAAGAATAGCAAAGAGAAAAAAAAATAATTTGTTAAAAATTAACAAATTAACGAGCTTTAATGCAAACATACACTAGTGTTGGGAAGTATCGAGTACTATTGAGGATCGAGTTCTGTGGAATCGATACTTTTAAGGGGCGGGTATTTTTGAGAGTACTGAGTACTTTCTTTAAATATACATATGTTGCCAAATTTGTATTCAAATTAATATATTAATCCCAACTTATGTCAAATGAGTGATTGGCTAACTACTGATTGCAAGAATGTATTTTAATAGAAAATTATTGAAATTTGAAAATGAGTACATTGATTTCTGAATTCAGTATTTTTAAGTAAATATCTATGTGGCACTTAATACTGATATGAGTACTTTGAATCGATTCTGAGTAAAGGTATCAAAGTGATGATTGGAACAGAGTGTTTTTAAGTACTGCTTACTTTCGAGTTCTTTTAAGTACTGAGGAGCTTTTCTAGAGAGAAATCGTGGAAGAAATACATTAGCTAAAATTAGTACACCCGCGTAAATTAGACTGGTCCAAAATTTGTTTTGTCAATCGCATTTCTCTCTTGTATCGCATTAGAGGGTAGCCCCACAGAGATGTGCGCAGCATAGAATGTAAGCTGCAATGCTATTCTCTTTGGGTATCAGAGCTTACACTTCTTTAGGGGCGACAATCCTGTTTGGCGCATTATCGTATGACTACCCGGAACAATCCCGTATGTCAATGTCGTTTTTCTTGAAAAACTATCGTAGAGCATCCGCCATTCCTTGTTCAGTGTGGCCACAGTTGAAAAGAAATATTAAAAATCGTATGACTGTTATTATGCCACTATGCATCTTATGGTTACAGAAAAGTGATCGGCATGTGCCGGATCAGCCTTAAAAAAATATGTAAAAGTATAGATGAGCAGCTTTTTTTAACGTGTTTCATAACTTTTTTTGCAACGTCAGAAAAACTAAAGAATATGGGCATGGTGTCGGGGTAAACAACCTTCTTTAAGAGTTTACCAAAAATTTGTATTACAAAAACGACCAACAACTCTTCAAAGAATCTGAACTTATGAATTTCTGAGGCTCAAATATAATTATACAGGCCAACAATTAAAATAAAAATGTTGCTTTGTACCTGCAGTTTTGATTTTTAACGTCAGTTTGTAATTAATACTTTGAAGTCTTATTGGTACATTTTTATAAATAAATTGATTTTAGAACATGATTTTGTCCGGCAGAAGCTGTCTTAAAGAGCCAAGCATGTTTTGTTACATTTGTGGTGAATACATACTTAGTTAAAAAGTTTCGAAAATGTGAAAATTTTAAAAAGTTGTTCATCGAGGCTAGAAAGCCCCTGTCATATTCAGATGAACTACCTATTCGAACTTTTTGTTACATCCGTGAGATGTCATTCAAAGAAATCTACACTGAGGTAAGCAGTGACAGCGATTTCAAAGGAGTAGCGTTTAAAACGCCAAGGCTTTTCACCTAAGAAGAATTAAATGCTTTGATAAGTGATTTATAACCATCTAAATAATCTGCAGAATTATCAAGGTTCAGTTAGGCAGTCTGCACATGGTTCGTATAGCTTTAGACGCGTATGAAATTTGTTATGCCTTAGTCCACATTTAATTTACGTAATTCGCATATTCGGTCGTGCAGTGCGGACGTATTTTCTCTGCTCGTCAGCTATAGTTG
>NW_016165864.1:0-26089 GCF_001687245.7 Rhagoletis zephyria | reverse complement strand
AAAGCAAGCATGCACGCCGCTCCGAGCACCCTAGTGCGGTCCATGACAATGTTGCCACAAGAAAGAAGCGGAATACCAATAAGGGCATGGAAGAACTTATACTTTTATATACTTACTTGCATGAGTTTCTTACAAATTCTGACTCACACACACACAAACTGTTTGATTGCCCCAAAACGCGTCACATTTTCTTGGTGCTGCTGGCCCGTCTGGCGGTTCAATTAGCTGACATCACGTACGCGCCGGTACTAATTTTTCATTTACCCGTAAANCCCCCCGCCAATGAAAAAACAACAATGCCAAAAAGGAGCTGAACAAATACGCAAGTCAAGCAAAAGCTAACTTTATAAACAAAAACTTTGGAAATGGCCTACAAAGAGTAGAGCAATTTACCAACTGACCAACGAACAGAGTCAGTCCGCAACCACCTTAACGACCCACCAAATGTTCGTTAATTAAAAGGTGACCGCGTTGCATTCAATGAATTGAGCAGTCACTTCGCGGCCCTAATAACGCAGCAATTTGTTCTTATGGCCCGGGAGATTGGGGCGAGAGTGCACAAGTGAAGCAGAATGGCCGCGGAAGGGATTGAATTAGTTTACTTTGCGTTGTGAGCTGAAAGAAAACTTTTTTTTTGCATTGGGCGCCTCGCCCTAATCAAGTTGCTTTGGCGAGCGATGCAAAGCAAAACAGCAGAAAAATGCAAGCATCAAGGACTTTCAATCCGAATACGCGGTTTTATGTAAGGGTGACACGCCTACTAGGGCGAACGGTACACAGCTTTGCGAACCCCATTGACAATATTACGATATTCGAAGAGGAAAGCGAAAAAAGGTGAAGATGAAGTTTAACTGTTACTGAAGTGGAACTATTTTAAAATTAAATACATATTGCACACGATCTTCGAATTTGGCACAACTCAAAATTTGGCATTTTTGCAATTATGCACTAAAAGTGTACACAGAGCCTTTATTTACCTTTAAGCTAAATTTGGAGCGAATTTTTCCTATAATTTGTTGAAAAACCCTAAACGTGTAATTTTGAGTTGTGTCACTTTTGAAGATCGTGTGCGATATGTATATACGTTAGGGCAGGGTAATTTAATTTCGAAAAAAATTGTATGACATACTCGAACTCTACGTTCGATTCCAAGCAAAAACGGGGACAAACTCTATACCAACTAGAGGTATACGCCGCCGGGCCACGCCGCCGCCGCCGCCGTTTTTTGTCATTTCTCACGCGCCGCCGCCGAGTTACGAAAATATCGGCGCGGCGGCGGCGGCGGCGGCGTTCGGCGCCTAGGGAATTTTGTACAAAATTTTCATGTTGTATGCACATTGAAATACATCGTTTGAAGGAACTAAATACTACTCGTATAAAAGCATTATTTTACGAAATGAAAATTACATTTTTAAAAGAAGTTTGTTTGGCATAATTTGGGCCACTGAACATTTAAAAAAAAAGCGTAACTCAGAAAAATATATAGGTAACATGGTTTTCGATCGACGGCGTTTATTACAGTTAAATTAGGGTCGAATAGGGTGAAAAAGTTTTTTTCCTAAGTAGTGGTCAAACCCCAGGAAGGTTTTGCTCCCGCGCATCGCAATATTTTCTACACAGAGTTGAAGTCCCCCTTTTTGGTAAAAATTACTATTATTTTGCATTACATTCTGTTCTCCTTAGAAAAATTTGGCACTTAATATATTATTGGAAATTTAACTATTTATAAGCCATATAAACAGTGGGTCAAAAAGGCCCGTTGTGGTGGGAGTTGATGGGTTAAACTTTTGGAAAAAAGTAGGCCAACCTTATTTTCAATATATAACCCGCAAAAATTCGTAAGAACTCCGTAATTTAACATAACGGTTGAAAGCTTATTGCAAAACTTTATTGATAGCGACATAAATTACCCCAATAACTTAACCTTTAATTTTTTTTATTTCTTTAAATTGAAATAGTACATACGCATTTTTAGAGTACATAGAGATGTATGTATATTAGGGTGCCCATCGAAAATCGTTTTTTTGTACCTTAGTACTACATATTTTCAAATTGTGGAAATTATCGATGGTCAAAATTTAAAAAATTCATTGAAATTCAAGCAAAAATAGTCTCTCAAAAACTCATGAATCTAGAAAATCGTATTTTCTGACCTAAATCGACAGGCCGCGACCTCTAAATGGCCTTTAAAAAATCTATAAAAATAGGCAATAATATTTCTCATAAAAACGAATCAAATTAGGGGGTAGGGTCTTTAAATTTTCAAAAAAAATCATTTTCAATGGGAAACCTAATGTATGTATATACTATATAGACCTTCTTCTGTTCGCCCATCCATCAGCAGCAGTTACTCAACATTTGAATTCAATGAATGAATTAAATAGAATAATAATCTGATGACATGATGAGATTAGAAGCCTCATGGCTCTTTGGACTCTACCTTATGGGCAGTAGCGCCGGCGTTACCAGACGCGCCGGCGTCGCCGCCGCCGCCGATTCTTTTTGAAGTTGAACACGCCGCCGCCGCAAAGCCTGTCGGCGTAAACCTCTAATACCAACAATGACGTTTTACCCCACTAATTTTTCAAAGCAAAATCAGTGTATTTTAATTTTTTCTGAACGAAATTAATTTTTCATTTACAAAATCTTGTTTTCTTAATAAAATACTTATACTGCTCTTTCTTTTGAAAACTGGTGAGTCAAACGTAATTTTTTTGCTTAGAATTACTAGTACAATTTAAATTTGCTGTACACTTCCTTCGAAAATTTTCCTCCGAACAAATTAGTCTGCCCTAATATACATACACACATACATATATAAAGTCGAATGGACAGGCACTAGGCTATATCGCCAACAAGGACCATCATACTATTTTCGTTGTTCGATAAGAACATGTTGACTGCCACTGTAAACTTTGCCGCTAAAGATATATAGCCTAATGTTAAAATGGCAGATGTAGCCTCTATGCTCGATTAACACAACGTCCTTACTACATATCCTAAGTTCTGCTATGTTGGTTTGACCAGGGCTTGAACCCAGGCTCTGCGTAGTGGTAGCGCGCACTGCTAACCACTGCACCACAACGATCACTTTCCAATACGAAACCAAAAATTAAAATAAGTTCATTTAATTGCCTAGATATTAAGGCGGGTCCAATCAGCATCTGGCTAATAATTTCATTGGCACGAAACCTATGATTAAGCCAGGGTCGTATAGCTTACCTTACGCAGGACTTACTCTTACCACCTCTGAATAAGTCCGAACGGTAATGAGGACATAAAAAGTTTCATTAACTCCGTCCGCAGGTAGGCAAAAAATGGCTTATAACACGGCGAAGCTCTTCTCCTTAAACTACAAGGAAAAGGCAAAAGCTTACCTCCAGAGAAGCAAACATTTGGTGCAATTTGAATTCAAACGAAATTGAAATCAGTGAATGAAGAAGCATTTAAAGCCTGAATCAAAATAATATTTGCCAATTGGTTCACTGGGTAAATCGCATTGATCATTCGCGCTCAAATTCACAAACATAAATACATACATATGTACATATGTGTGTACATGCGTAGCTACACCGTCATTGTGCCACTTAATTACAGGTCTCACATAACCATACAAAGTATGTACTTTAAATGTATTGAAACGCATGGAAATTTGTATGCATTTGCTGGGTGTGCACAAACTGTTGGACACACCACCACCACCACCACCACCACCAATACGCTGCAGTTTTCTGTAAGCAAGCGTATTGAGAAATTTCGCTATTAATAATAATTACATTCAATTTGGTCAATTAAAAGCGCATATTTGCAGCACAGGCAGCCAGCAAACCAGTATTTATTTATTCAACCATCCATTCACTTGTGTATTTATATATAGTTATGTTTGTAGTCATGCTTCAATTCGCTAGCGCACTCGTTTAGTGAAGTTGATTTATTCAGTGTTTGCATCATTTGAATGCCGCAAAAAGACGCACATACATACACACACACACACACACGAGCGCACACTTAATGCCGCAATGCATGCGACTGCAATTGCTAACTGCATTTTATTGTTGTTATTATTCTGTATTTTTCGGTATTTTGAAATTTTTAGTACAGTTCATTTATTCAATTCTACAACAGCCACTATGTCTGGCATTGAAATCATATATCCCCCAACCGTGCCTTCTCCGCATTAGTCTGTGCCTAAACTCGTTGATTTTGCATTGATTCGATTTTCCTCCTTTTCGACAATACATACTCGTAAAAGAAATCAATTAGTCTACTTGCTTTTTGGGTGCTTTTTTACTACTTTTTTCTCGGTTTTTGTTTGGCATTCGCTTTTTTCACAGCAAAACGAATTTAAGTATTTTGTGCAAATTTTTGTATTGCTAATTGCTGTTCGATGCAGTGGAAGTAATGAAGTTGCGAAAGTCAATTCTTGCGTTGAGCAATTAGTTAACAACCGCACTTATTTTGTCCAGTAGTAATTTTTTATGAAGCTTTAGTGATACGTACGTATAATACTTATTGATTTACGCTCTTTGGAAAGAGAGTAGGCGGCGCTTTGGAGTTTTAAATTTAACAACAGTGACGATTGTTTCTAAAAAGGGGAAATCTTACCAATTTGCATTTGAATTGACTTCATTTCTATAAACATAATTCTCCCATGGGTACCAGGTCGAAGCACCTTTTCACAGAGGCAGGCGTAGGGCAGGTACTGATTTTGCTAAGTATACAAAGCGACAAAGCTGGGTCCCCTGAATTTGCTAGATGATTCCTATGTAAACTCGCTTTGCTGCTACAACTTTTTGCTCATTATAAGTTAAGCTACGGCGGAACTGATTTTTTGTATCGAAAGTGTGCCCTACTTTAAGAAATCCCCCAACCTTCAGGCCGATATACATATGTACACATGTATGTTGGTATGATATTGATTGGAACTAGGCGAAAATTGCCAGTGACAGAGATCTGGACACAAAAATCTATTCATTATTCCAAGAAAGTACCCCAACACTGCCTTTGTTCCTACCAGGTATTCCTTGTTCCGCAACCAGTAATACTGCAACTGGATGAATATTTCGCTCAGAAATGACTGGACGCATCGAGGGCCTGAAGGTTTTTGCTTTTTTTGATCAGAGGGATCAGAGATAACTTTTGGTATCGCTGACTGATTACTCCAGATGGCTTAAACTTCTGAAAGTAATCGTTTCCTTGGTGATTATGAGATGGCGGAATATATTTTATGGCTCTGCCCCACCTTTGCAAGGGTAAGGCTTGAGGCTTTTGGCAATGATGTATGGGGGGTTCCATACCAAAACGGACGGGGTTCACACTTCATGTGTTTGATTTGTTTCAAATTTTAAGGGTTGATGGATAAGCATAAATACTAAATAAATATGAAATTTGAGCTTGATTAACACATTTTTAAAAACTTTACAGCACAAAAACAAAAACAAATCGATTTAATAGTATTCCAAATGTCTCGAGAACGGGGCGAGGAAAAATCACATACATCAAAATTCTCTATGAAAAGAAATATCTTTAAAATAAACGCTTAAAACTTAGACTTCGTTTTACTAAAATTTAATATACTACAAGATTGCATACTCAAAAAAATTCTAGAAACGATTTTAAGAATTTTTACGTATGTAATGTACTCATTTTACTCAACTTCGGTGTAAAAAAATGCATAACTCAAATTGTTGTAAAGTGCACCCCATAATACTATAATTAAATATTGCGCTATACTCAGAGTGATTTTCATTGTGATTTTTTTCAATTTTTTTGAGATGGTATATTTTCAAAAACTATTTTTTTTTTACCAAAATTTTGTATGTGAAAAATGTTTCAAGAAAAAAAAATTAAAAATATTTATTTTATTTATAAAAAAAATTTAAAAAAAATATATAAATAGATGTGATAAACTTCGTTCGTTACTTCAGTTTAAAAGCTATTTAAGTCCTCTTTCATTTGATACCAAATTTCTTTAATTTGGATAAACGGTTTTTTTTTATTATCCGGAAAAGAGTTTTATTTCGGACTAAAAATAGTTGGCCAAGTTTAACTATTAGAAAGTTAATATTATTTTCGGTCGCTGGTTTTAGCATAATTGGAAAATTTCAACTGTTATAGAACAGAGTGTAGAGTTGTACAACGGAGTTCCTTGACACCCAATAATCTGCATGCTATTGAAAGGGAGCGTAGGTCATTTATGCCTAAAATCATTTTATATCACTCCTCGTTCTTAACTTCGTCACCTGTCTGTTGTAGCGAAACAATAGAAATTACCTCTTTAAAAACACCAAATAGCCACCATCCTACGTCACCGTTATTTGCATTTAATCCGATTTTTCTTTTACTCAACTAATGCAATATGCGGCTGATCCTACTTTATTTCAAATAATAAATTGTATCCTTCACCTAAGCCGCAATTTCTCAGCCAGACAACAAGATACTACCAGCCAGCTCCATCACCGGCTCAGCAATAAGTTTCTAGCAAAAGTTCTACAACACACCAAACGTAAATATTAATTCTACTGCAATTAATTTACAACTTGCCACACGTTTCATCAGCGTCACCTACTTGCAACCGAATATCTACTCTCCGCCTAGCCCGACACCAGGCTGAGTGTAATGAAAGTGGAGTTCATTATTTTGCATTTAACGACCGCCAGCCGAGCGTGTCGAGGAGGATTTGCTGGCTGAAATTGGTGGTGTGGGCCGCTGCGACGTAGACAGCCGGCGCTGAGTTATCATGCTTATGTTGCAACAATTGTGCGCAACTAAATGAGTGCAAGTTGCACGAGCGGTAGGTGTGAGCAACTTAATCTTTTTCGGAAAATCCTGCAGAGTCGCACCGGTGAGCGAGAAAACTGCCAGCGCGCGCAAAGATGGGAAAGCAATTGAAGCGATTGTTTGTTCTTGTTTTGGATGTTGGTGTTGTTGTTGTTGTTGTTGTTGTTGTTGCGACAAATATGCGTTTTTCCTTGCTCGCACAATGAAATAAATCAAGATTATAATTCAAGACGGGTAGCCGCACTCAACGCGCTTGTTTCCGTTTTAATTAGAAAATTGTTGCGACCCCCAGCTGCCGCAAGTGCAGGTCCTTGTGCGGACGAGTGTGTGTGTTAGTGTTTGTATCCTTTTCAGCACAATACTTTTGCCATTTAAACACTTCACACCACTAGATGAAAATGTTTGTCAGTACATATTTCCAAATCTGCTGGGAATGCAGAACACTTTGGAAGTCGCTGCAGACGGCTTTTTCGCTCTGCATATTTTTGATGGCAAGTAAAATGAGTTTTTATATTTCGTACGCTTTCAAATATGCCAACAAAGGAGAACGCTTTTTCTAAGCCATCTCACCGTGCGACCAAGCGTTGAATGCCTTCAGCTCTGAAATTCGAATCATATCAACGAATCCTGCGACGAGGCGCATTTGTCTGTGTCTGTGTCTGTCAAGAGGTTTCGCCAAAGGGATTAGAATGCGCCCACAATGTTCTGCCTACGCTGCTGGCCAACTCTTTTACGTAACGTAAAGTCTAACTGGCTGCTTGACAGACAGACAGACTGGCCATTTCACGCACTTTGAATTTGCATTTGCTTTGGCTGCATGGCATTTGTGTGAGTTCACAGCTCTGTCAGTTGTTCCGGACCGGTTGTTATTTAAATCCACCTCTTACTGGAAGCGAAGGAAGAAGTGAATTACAAAAGAACAAAGAGTCGAAGGGCTGAAGTTGTACTCTTTTGTGTCCAGTTATGTGCGGGTTGAGTTAGAGATTTTGTGAAAAGTTTTTACAATTCAACTTAATCCAAAAATGTATACAGGGTCTACGCGTAGTGCAGTTTCGTATTAAATAGAGTTGGCCATTGTATGTATTTTTTATTATTGCTATGGTTATTACATTTTAGGGACTAAGCACGAGGAATTAAAATATTTAGCCAACATCCCAAATAGGAGGAATGTTATCAATTCATAGAAATAATTTTTTTAATGTATATTACTGGATAACCACGTAGACCACGTGGACCGTTATCGATAGTTCAATCAAATACAAATTTATGATTTTTACTTATACGTCTTAGCTTGGGATATTTTTGTGGACCCTACATCGAGATACCCTACATCGATAGCCCTTTAAAGGCGATGAATCCATCTGCAGCAGTAATCAGAAAACAGCAGTATTTGTTTTTGTATGCTAACAGCCGTTTGAGAATAATCCTAAAATATTTTGTCGCTCACTAAATTTCTGCTACTTTATCTGCATTACCAACGTTTCACCCTTTATAAGTATGGTGCATTTTTGGCCAGCGATTAGGCACAGTAGCTTTCTGCTTCATTTCAGTTGCAAAGTTTGTTTTAAAAAGTTTTAATACTCCCCATTTCGATTGCATTACTCACCAGCACCCCATCACACTGGGCTTGCAATTAATCTCTGTTGTAATTTTGTCTTTCATTTGGAAAACCTTTTCCATTACGAGCTTAGTGTTTTTTACAGATTTTCACATTTTCGTTTTCACCCATTTCAGATCTTTAAAACGGCCCTAAACCAACGAGCCCGCTGAGTGTGCGCCCCAAGCAGTGACAAATCGCAAATCGCGTAACGAATGAAGCTCGGGGCGGTAAGCAGTTTAGTAAGAGGTTACCTCTTTTCTTCACTCGCCTATTTATTTGCTTTGCCACGCTCATTCATCTATTCAATGCTTATCTGTAGTCTAATTTATCAGCGGCGGCGAACGAATACGAACGCCGTTGCGGTTGGCGTTTGACTTTGATGGAAAATGCCTGCATTGGTTGGTCTTCATGTTGTTTGTTATTGCGTTTTTGGTATGAGCATTTACGGACTTTCCACATACCCATCGGTTCATTTCCTTTTTTATCTGGTCAATAATTTAGCGTACAGCACTACCATACGCTTAGAGCTGCATTTGGTGTGTATTTTACTTGAAGAAGGGTAGCTTTGGCGGCATACTTCTGCAGCGCATTAATAATCCGCTTTTCATGGACTTAGAAATGCCGAAATGTAAATGCACTCACTGCCGAAGAGTCCAGCAACTAAGCAGCCACGCCGCCATCAACGATAAGGCCAGTCATCATCATCAACAACCACTGTGGGCATCGTTAAAAGGCAAGCGGTCGAAAAGTTGCCTACGTGGGGGGTAAAAGCGATTTAAGTTCACCCTACTCTTCTACGATGTCTTCTACACCTTCTGCGACTTCTTTTTGGCTTTCATGTGACATCTCGCTTTTGTTGCAACTCCCACTCGGCAGCGTTAAGTATGCGCTGGAGTACGTTATCGCTATGCAATATTCTTTTCCAACGTGTCCTGCCCCCCATGTGCTGTTTCCCTGTTTTCATGCTATTCATTGGCCACACAGCAGCAACTGCTAAGGAGTGTGAACTCCCGCCGCTAGCTTTCCAAACTTTCTCCCAAACACTGTGGCTGCAGTACACCGAGTGCCCCCACTTAGTGGTTATTCTATGTAAAATCCCTGCAACTAACGTGTGCCCCACTGCAACTAATACCGCTTATCTTCTGCTTTCCTTCAAGTCAACCATTACTCTGCATATGAAGAGCGTTTCGGCCTTACTCCTATTCTCACTCCTCTTCAGCGCTTGCCGCTCAATGGAGTCGTCTTGCTTGTAACTCGCCCAACGTCACAAACTTCCTCTTTGTTGTGGCTGATAAATTCATCGGATTTTGCTGTGATTCCATTTGTCAAAGCGTCGCGCGTTCATTAATCATCGTCCCATCGGCCATTGAGTCACTCTTATGGGTATGTCTGTCTGGCTGTGCATCAGTTAGCCTCTTGGCTGACTGGTTATTTGGTTGTTGATGAAGTTGAGTACTTGGTTGACATAACATTCATGGAGTTCAGGTTGAATTGCCATGGGCTGTGATAAGGACATATTTGCAGATAAATTTAAGCCAGACTAATGCTCTTCACTACTTAGCTTTTTTTGACGGTGTGTGTGTGTGTGAAAGAAGTCTGCTGGATTAGAGAAGAAAATGTTGAAGAGCTGAAAATCAATCAAACAAATGAAGTACATACTTGTTTGCTTACATGGATATCTACGTGAAAATAAAATCGTAAGAGATTCCTTTAAACCAGAAATCCGAGGTGATATAGCTTTTTCAAAACACCGAAGTAAACCTTAAAGTATGTAAATTAACTCTTTTCGCAATAGAACACCGGAGCCATCAAAACGAGGCAGCGCCGACCACCTGGCCTTGAACGTGGGGTAAGCTACCCCAGTGTTACCACACATCGGCTTTTCCTACCAAAACTGGTGGGCTAGATTGGATTTTGGTAACCTTAAATAGAGCTTGTCAATAAACCCACTGAAGTCCACCATCGTTCCATTTACCAAAAGAAGGAAAGTCAACTTGATTAGATCCACCTTGGCAGGGACAGAAATTGAGTTCTCAGAAGGGGCGAAGTATCTAGGGATAACTTTGAACAAAAGGCTCAGTTGGAGCTCACATCTCTCGAATGTTACAAACAAGGCTACAAGTACATTTTTGTCAGAGACTTCATGGTAAGACTTGGGGAATATCACCCAAACTAACGTATTTGTCTTTTAGTACGGTAGTAAAACCGTTGTTAAATATGCGGCAGTGGCCTGGTTACCAAAATCTAAGCAAGTATAGGCCGGTGCCACATTGAGCAACTGCACCGACTAGTCCGCCTTGTCATAAAAGGAGCTATCCGCACCTTGGTGTCATTACAGGCATTCCCTCTTTGTATATTCTGATTGAAAAAGAGGTTTTCTGGAATGCCCAATATGATTAGCATGAAATTGGAGATGTTTAGGTCATTTGGAGGTTCTCAAGTCATTCCTGGATTATCCCCAGTTATCCTTCTGCAAACCCTAAAGGTCAGAATTCTTTAAAGGAACTGCTGTGAAGCGATAATAACCATGATTGACGAAGGGTGCCAGGTATCGTATACTGACAGATCGAATATGGACGGCAGTAGTACTGTGCCAGGCCTACTTAAACTGAGATTCCAAGAAAGTCTGCCAATGTGTACATACCCAACGAAATTCCAGGCGGAAGTCTTCGTAGAAGAGCAAATGTGGCCGGAATAAAATTATGTCGGAAATTCAGGCAGGGCTAAAGGTCTTAGACTCTTTTAAAATGGCATCAAGGCTTGTGGACTGTGGACATGAAGGGTTTGAAGACAACAAAAGGGTTAACTTGGCATGAAAAAAATTTAAAAACTAAAAAACAATTGGTATGTTTTTGTTGGTTTTGGTAGGGAAAAAAATGGATCCGTGTCAACACTGCCAGTTGTTTAAGGGGTGTCAACTCGAACATATCTTTTGCCAAGGCCGCTAGCAAGGTCAAAAGGTAAAGCTCGATTGTTTTCTATGTCGTCTATATTTAGCTTAGCATCTTATAGTATCTTATTGAAGTAGTCGTAGGACCCGGTCATTTGCCTTTGGAAATTCAAACCCCGAAAAAGTACAAGTTCTGTAATTCTGGCTTTACTCTAAGATCAGATTGCCTAGTCGATAGGATTAGCTTACCTAGAGTTCTTTTTATAATGTTACAAAAATTACCACATTATCTGCATAGACCAATACTGTTACTCCACCATGAAATGTGCTGGGGCCGTTAATCTTCATAAATCGTTAACGCTGCCATTAGCCTCGAGCTGGTCTACTTCTCGACACCGAAAACTATTTTAAAAACAAACTTTAAGTTTTACTTGAGTTTGTTTTTTTCTGAGAAATCACGCTATGAAGTCAACCTATACAACGCAGTCTCTGTGAATTTGTCTCTTTGGGAAACCTGCGATACCTTGTTAAGTTCAAAAATCTCATTTTCCGTTTTCGAAAATAAATCGATTCCCTAAGTTATTAAATTACAAACACTACCAAGTCCATACCTTTACTTCACAGTTAGCAAAATTTACGATGTGCTTTAATAATATTTTTATAAATAATTCATAACGCTTAAGCAATTTGCATAATTTTCGTCAAGAAGTCAGAAGGCTCAAAGATGTTCACCGCCAGCGATAAAAGGAAGAAAACAAAAGCAAGTACATGCGAGCAGACAGAACCAAAACAATGGGCCAGCATGCCTGCACTGTGTTTGCTGCTGTTGTATGAGTCTGCAATTATCCATTTATACGCGCATGCGTACCAACTCCGCCTCCATTTATTTAGCTTGGCTATCCGGGAGCTGTCTCGGCAGTAGCAATGTAGCTCAATGATGTATGACAAAGCTGCATATGATTGCATTATATACATGCATATGTAAGTATGTGCATTTGTATAGAGATGTGAGCGTGTACGTGGGTAATAATTACAGTTTTGTGAACGTCCTACTACACACGCATAAATAAGAAGTTTATTTATGCCAACATCAACTTTGCAGAGAGAGTGGACAACAAATGCAAGAATTATATACATTTACTGCATTTAGAAGGAAATTGAGGCCAGTTGCGGCGCAGGCGCGCAATCTGCAGAGAGGAAAATAATGCATCGGTGCTACAAAAGATCGATATATTTATTTGATGATATTTTATCGATGTATGGAACACTAGCTTTTGACCGCCTAAGTTCGGTTTAACGTTATGATTTCAAATTTAACCAAAGGGAAAATATTTTATATCCAGGGTACGAAAATAAAGCGTACAAAACAGTTCCCATTTCCTCATCGGCCTTCGTAACATTTCTGGTTTCATACAGTTTTGTACCTAGTCAGTAACAAATTGTAAGATTCACTGTCTTTTTCCCTGACGAGAAACGTTTACTTTTCATTTCGTCTGTAACTAATAAACGAGGGTAGTGTACGATCGTCAAAGTGAGCTCAGCCGTTTTGTTTCCGCATTGAAGTAATAAACGAAACGGAAGATCGGCAGCCAGTTCGAAAACCGCCCTATCTTAGAAAACTTTTCAAGAAGTCTCTTCTTCAGAATTTGATTGAAGAACGCCCTATTTCAGAGTTTTATTGAAAAACACCCTATCTCAGAATTCGATTCAAAAACGGCCTATCTCAAATGAAAATATTATGAAAATGTGCTGGTGTTCTTCAACCAAATTCTGAAATAGGACGTTTTTTTAAAAGTTTTGTGAGATGGGACGTCTTCGAACTGGCTACCGGGATAGGTCAGTCCCCCACTCTGGTGTCGATATGTAGTTTATTTTCGTGCACTGATCATATTACCGAAAATAATAAATTGTATTTTAAAAAATGAGAAGGACTTAGCTTCACTTGGCAATTGTCAGCACAGAAGAGGAACGACTGGCGTGCTTTGTTGGACTCGGTCAGAATCGCTTAAGCGGTTACAGTGTCAATCAAAAGGAATAAGAATAACGGAATAAATTTGATTATACTCTTATATATGTGTCAACCACTTTAAAAAATATTGTCGCAATAAAGCCTTCAAAACATCTTTTGTTTGACTATACATGATTTTCTAGTGTTTCATTTTACTTATTGATTAAACATAATTTGACTTTTTAACTGGTGGCAACCCTTTGTGCACATATTTTCGAAACAAAACAGACATACATATTACATTATTTTATTTAACTTATCAAAAATGGCATTTAAATTTTAAACAGGTAGCAACCCTCTTCAAAATATTTTCAAAATAAAGCTTTCTTAAACTTCGTCGAATTTGCCTTTTTAACTTGATTCCAATCCCCTAAAAATTGTTTTCGTAATCAAGCTTTTTTTAATTGCGTTGGTTTCGGCATCCATTTTGAAACATTACGATGGACTAATAATTTAAAACAGAATTGAGCTTTTTAAGCAGGTGGCATCTCTCCTAAAAAAATGTTCTCTATCCAGGTCATACCCTATCCGAATGCAAAATGTTATACAAAGAAAGACCACAAAAATAGTCACAAACTTTCACATTTTTAATTTCGTATAATTTCATTCAACTTGTCAGTTAAACTCGTAAACTAGTGGCTACCGTCGTCAAAAATATTTTCAAAATAGACACATCTTTCAGAAAACCTCTCGTTTGATACCTACGTTAAATTATTTTATTCCGCTTGCAAAATTGATTTTGATATCTATGTATGAGGCAGCTCACTTTAAAAATATTTTCTTTCATTTTCTTCTTAAGTATTTCTTAAACTTCTCTCAGTAATCAAATTTATTTGAACTTTTTGAACAGGTGGCAGCCCCCTTGAAGAATATTTTCAAAATAAATCGTTTTTGAACCCGTTTCGTCTGACACTCACATTGTTGTGATATCTTTTTTAACTTATTAGATATAACCGTGTGACATTTTAAGAAATGAACACACAATTTTCTCACCTCTTGCCTTTATTTTAGAATCGAAAATGAAAAGAGAAACGGGCAATCAAATGGCGAAAACACCATCAGTTAGAGGATTAAAAATAAGAATATTTTAGTGGATAGAATTTAGGTTAAGCTTATTTCGCGGGAGGCAGGTTAAACTAACTTTCTATAAGTTGCAAAGATCCAACAACAGACTTTTTACAGAACAAGTTCAGAAGAAACTGAAAGTTCATTTGAGGTTTACTTGTTCCACAGACATTTTACGTCAGAATTTTATTCTGGCCACCGAAATAAATAACAGTCGTTTCGCTGAATTTATTACCAGTGAACGCACAAATTTTTGCGATAACTTATAACGATTTCCAAGTTATCGACTATCCAGATATTCAGAATCCCTATCAATATTCGTCAAGTATGCAACGCGGCGTGGCAGCTTAACGGGCGTGTTACAACAGCGACAGCAATAACAACAACCACGCAAACATTGCGAATGCGACCGCGAGTCGAAAATTAAATTAATGCCACGTAATTATTGGTAATTTTTATTTTTGGCGAACCAAGAAATTGATTCCTGTCATAACTTATGCAAATTTCACATTCATTTCCCCCTTACACGCGGGGACAATCGGCCGTACGTCCGTCCGCGCATATGGTCGCGATCTCAATTCCAATTTCGTGTTGAGCCGCTGTTATGCATTTGCTGCATGAAAGGCGACTGACTGAGCGTGCGCTGCGCCTGCTTTTGGGCCCATCAATCGTGCTTGCCTGTTCAGCTGCTGCAAATGATTCACTTTTTCGTTTCGTTTTCGCTTTTCGTAAATTCCATAAAACAAGTTATGCGTACATTTTTGGGACAAGCAAAATTTTAATTTACCACAATGTTAAGCAATTAATTAGAAAATGTCTTGTAAACACTGAAATTTGTCTTCGATGAATTTCTGAAAATGCCATTTACGCTACATGCATACAAATGAATGTTTCATTAAACCGCAGGGCGCATGTAATGCATTCACGGAAGCTTTTTGTATAAAATCTCTCTTCTAGACGTTTGAGAAAAATTCAAATTTAAATCTCAAATTACTTCGATCCAAAGACCTTAATGTCTATTGTCTGCGACAACGATCTGATTCTTTCCGAAGGGAGTGGAAGATCAAACCATTTCGCTGAAGTAATGATTTTTGGCGCTTTGACCACATTAGCGGTTTATGCTGAGCCCCATGATGCGAACAAAATGCTAAAGTTGTGACACCATATAGATATGGCTTCGTAAGAGGTAGGGGGTTAAGAAATAAAATATATCTTTAAAGTAAATACTTACTTTTTTTATTTTCTAATTCTTGTGAATTTTTTAGATAATTTTTAAAAATAACGAAGTTCGAAAATATCTAAAAACGGAACACAAAATCGATTCCCATTTTACACTCACAGATAACGATTTTGACCATCTGCTAAGCAGTTGTCGTTCGTCTTTTACAAAAGTTTTCTTTATCAAATACCAAGGACACAAAAGTTGATTACCCATAGTGGTACGTCTAAAAGGCTGGAAGTGTGTCTTCCTTTTTTGGAAATGTTATTTTTATACCCGAGCGCACTTGTGCACAACTTTGTTTACATAACGGTTGTTTGTAACAGCAAAAACGAGTCGAAATAGTTATAGACAAATGTGTACATAAATGCTCAGAGCTTGGTTCAATTATTTCATTAAGAAAGTTGAGACGAAAATATTTGATACCGGCGCCGGGTATATAAATTTCGGTTTCGCCTGAACTTACACTTCTTTACTTGTTAATATAGTACTACGATTGGTATTGCAAAATAATATTAAACATATCGAGGGCTTATATTCAATATTACCTATCTAGAGTTTTCACAAAAAATAATATTCCTATATAAACATCGACCTTAGACTTAACCGTCATAGATGATGTTAATGTTGTCCTTTTATATCGTTTTTTCGAATAATTAACTAATGAATTTCAAAGCTAAAATTGCAAACAGTGATGACAGTTCAGTCTCAGATGCTTTCTAATATCAGAAAGTAGTTTTTGTATAAATTTCAGATAAGTCGTATTGAATAAGCCCTCGATATGTTTATATGCATACATGTATACAGTGTACGGACTTCGAAAAAAATTAATAGTGGTAGATTTTACATACAAAAAATGGTAGAGGTTGGTATATTTAGGGTAGAACATGGGGAATTCATAAAAGATGGTGTTACCAGAGTAGCTGGATTTTCGCCTCGGTGGTTCTCGGTGATGTATTCGTTGTAATACTTACTAACATTGTGCGTAAAATTTGTTGCATAAGTTTTGTTTTTATACTTCTGTTTCCAACCTATATGAATTCGCCTTGGAATAAACTGTATATTTGTATAAAACAATAATAAATGAATTTCACTTGACTAAAATATTCAACAAAAACTCTAAACATAAAACTGGGCCTGAATCACGGCATCCGTGATCGAATGAAATTCGATCGTATCGAATAAAATAAAATGACAGCTATTTTTCTCCAATACTTTGATTCGATGACTGATGCTTTGATACAGTCCCTGTATTAATTTAATAGGAGGCTGGCTCAAACAGTTATTCTCCGGCAGAGTTAAATTTTCATTTTTAATTAAGGTGCGTTCGATGACAAAATATGTAAATCTCTTTGCTTTCTTTCCGGAAAATATTGGTAGATTTTTAGGCCTTGTTGGTAAAAATGGTAGAAAATATAATATATGTAGCTAAAAAGTTCGTAGATCGACCAATAAAGTAGTAAAGTCCGTGCACTGTGTATACCGAATACATTTCATACAGCTTTACAAATGCGCCAAGCTGGGGTAAACTTTCCAACTAGAAGCACAGCAATAAATTTCTACCATACCAAAGACAATGAAATGCAATATAAAAACGCTGCAGGTAATAAAAATTGCATTCGTTTTGATTTTTAACTCCACTGAAGCGATCTCGATGATGCGAATTCAATACGAGTAGGTACTTATATAAAAAAGTGCACATCGCGAACATGGCTTATCATTGTAAAGGTGTATGTAGAAATCACTATACAATATTTATATCTCTTGCATTTCTCATAAAATCCAAATAAAAAATTGGCAATGATAAAAAGGCAACAGTTACAAACAACTGTGCGTATGTGGCGCCACAGCAGGGCATACAGGCTCCAACAGCTACAAACTGATTAATTTATTATTAAATATTCGTCGGAAACTGCAATGCAGCAGTTAACTGGCCGCCGCGACATTGCAGCACTGCAGGAAGCTGCGCAATAAAAAGGACACCAAACAGCCGCCCGAGATGCGTAATGGGTTTTGAGGGCACGATTTGCCACCGCTGCTGTTGGTGGTGTTCGACTGCCGCTGTTGGCTATTTATTAAATGCACGTCATGTTAAAACTAATAAGAAAAAAAAACAAAGAGTTTTATACAAACAAACTATGTATATGTCAGTAAATTTCTAAAAAAAAAAAAAAATTGGCATTTAAATACATTTAAACAAATAAAAAGTGCAGTGCGTGAGTTTGATTGAACAAAAAATACACACTAATAGTGGCGGCTTTCACACGCGAGCATGCGCAAGCGCGCCGCTCACACCGCGACCGGCAGGAGCTGCCATTGTTTTGTTGGGAGCTTTTTTGCGCGGCAGTGCAGCGGTGGATGTGCATTGTATTCAGCTGGCGCTCTGCTACTCCATTACTCCATTTTTATGCACTCATACAAATATTTTATTGCAGCCGCTTATTTGTTTTTCAATTTCCATTTCATTTGTTTTCCGCCCTCCCTACACTCCTAGCGTGCCGCGTCAAGTCGGTTTCAACATTTTCTCATTAAACGCGTTTATTGAATGTGGTAGCGCACAATCTGTGGTGCTGCTACGACTGTTGCTGTTGCTGTCGCTGGCAAGAGCAACGGGCCGTGATTTATTTAAATGCGCCCCATAGCCTCACTTACCGGTGCTGTGAGTGCATCATTGCCTCGCCCTCCCGGCCAATTCGGCCCAATTCAAGTATTTACCTGTTGTGCTGCATCAGCATCGAACGGAATAATAAAAGTCAGTTAAGTACAAAAACAACAAGAATACAACAACAATTTTACAACAGCCGCTGCAATCCTTTTTTCCAATTTGACTGCAATTTCGATTCCAATTTCTTGGCCACCCGCTGATTTTTATTAATCATTCGCCCATTGGCCACAATGCGAATGCTTTTCGTTTAGTGGTTTTTATTTTACAAGTAGCGCAGCAACATTGACGCAGCATATGTTGACTTAAATGCGTTTTCATCAACCAAGACTGGCGGTATGGATAGGTTTATAAAGTAACTCGACTACAAAATTGTTTAACCGCCTTCCTAAAAAGACTTATTTTTTATAAGCAAACCTCATTTGTAGAAATATTTCTCACCCAAATTAACATACTCGCCACTATCTAAATGGTATTATTTTGTTTTTCTTACAGTATTGCACGCAATTCCAAGGATCCAGTCAATCGAGGCTATACAAAATATAAGTTCGTTTTTGTTCGACTGACTGGCGAAAATGAGCGGAGGAGTTATTTAGGAGAGGCCTTTTATCTAGAGAGTACTGTCAAAGGATATTTCGGTAATTCTGTAAAACATTGTACGCCCTGAATACTTATTTTGTTTACTTGATTAGTTTCCTACATGCTCGTATCTCCACGTATTTATTGATCGTTGAACAGCAGCCAAAGATTGACAACTTTCTAATTGGTTTAGGACAGCAAGATCAAATGAAATATGCATTCAATGTTAATTTAACTGGGAATCTGGGAAAAGCTGCATGTTCATTCTGCCTTATATTTACCTCATTCAAGAAATGTAATTTAAGCCACAATTTGCAGGAAGATAACGTCATACAATTAACGTACATGCCTCTATGACCTGGTAGCTTCATGATTACGTATGGATAATTTCTTCTCAAAACTGAGAGGCGATGAATATTGTCTCGATATATCTAAGAATTTCGGGCAGTTCGTTAAACTTTGGAGTAACTAACTCCAAAGTTGTGTGGCAACATTCTTCAAAATACTTTAAAACTACAACCTTGTTAAGCCTCTTTTGTCTGATTAATTTCTTTAATTCAAGTTGAATTTGACTTTTTTGACAGCCAGCAACCCTCCTACTTGCAGTTTAGAAATGACGCCTTTTCAGAACCATTCCGATTGGTATCCATATTGGAATAATTCATTTAACTTATAAAATAATTTTAATTTAACTTTCTAAACAGGTGGCAACCCTCTGGTAAACCTCTTTCGTTATCTTCTCACCAGTACTCCACCACAAATAATGCCATAGGTATGTAGTATGACAAATTCAGTTTATATGAGACGTGCCACGTCCCCTTCCGTCCAAATAACGCCAATTTTTCCTCACGAACATGGAATATATTTTATATATCTAAATACCAAGTGCCAAACCACTGAAAAATTTCGTTTGTATGGCAGGTGCCACGCCCACTTGTATAATCGGGATAAAGGCTATCCTATATTTTAAGTTGGGCTAAGTGACGCCACTGTACAAAATTCCATGACGATCCGTTCAGTAGTCAAAGCGTGAAAGCGTAACAAACAAACAAACTCACCTTCGGGTTTATAATCTTAGTGAGGATAAGAATAAGATCATGGGACGAATAATCGTTGGGTTTACGGTGAGAGGTTCTGTACCCCTTCCATTCCGCTAGGAAAATGTCATGTAATCCACGGGATGTAAAGGATTTATAAAAATTTAGAGCCTTTTTCATTTTAATATACATTTTAATAGCTCCACACGCCAGTTGGGGCTCTGAAATGATGTTCACTTCTCTTTTGGCATCTGCATGAAACTGAGTAAGAATCGACACTGATAAAAACTTTGCTTACCGGTTGCTTTCCAAATGTTTCCCAATATTGGCGCAGAAATTTATTCATGACATCCTCTGAGCCTTTTTGATAGCTCGCTTGACATTTATTAAGACTCTTGTATGTTACATCAACTAAACTATATTTTCAGTGCCTTAAGAAATATCAAGGAACATGTCAGAATCTGTTTCGTTTCGATTGTAATGAGTGGAGATCCTATCCTAATACGGATCGGGGCACCCTGGTTCGATCCGAGCAATTCTTCAAAATCATTTTTGTTTTTATTTAATTTTTAATTTATAGAATTTTTTTTTTTACTTTGTTTTATGCATTTAACAAAGTTATTTCAAGTTAATTTAATTGTTCAGAGTTTAATTTTATTAAAAAGACCACAACAACTATAAACACATGAAAAAAATAAAAACAATCATTGAAGGATCTATTTTTTTTTTTTTTCATTAGACTGGTCGTGGGATTGCAACAGACGCCCTCGAATAATCCGCAATACTGCCATCTGTCATATCTTCAATATTAAATATATGTACATAAGTATGTGTATGTCAATTCAACTTTGAATGAAAAGCATTCACCAAGAGTTCAATTGCATCGAAAAAACAACAACAACAAAAATCATCCATTCTTTAGCACAACTTATATAATTGCTCGGAACACATGTCGTTAAGCGAATTGAATAAACAAAAAAAAAAACAAAAGAGTGGAGCAACGCCCATATATATACATACAATAATTTAAGGCGCCAGACTACATAGCTCCACAAAAATAAAAAGGATAAGGGCATTTAGGGTAAATAAAAACACATAGGTGGACAGTGAAAGGCTATCGCGTGAAGCGTGCACTCCAGCTGGTTTGTGTCTTCATATCGTCTATCATTATTTAGCGTTATGCGTACATATGTATGTATGTATTTTCTACTTTTTTTTATGTAACATGCGGCTGAAATAAATTTCGAAAAATGTCTCACCACAACTCCACACTTTTCACTGCCACAAATGCTAACACCAACTAAATAGTGATTAATTACAGCTTCTAAAATAATTAGCGGCAGAGCTGCGGCTGGGGCGCAACCGCAGTGCGCACTAAAGAGTCATTGACGCGCTCCCACGGTATGGGTAATTGTGTTTATATAAATACATACTTATGCGTGTAATAAGGAAATATGAACTAGCAAAGTATTACAAGTATGTAAGAGATATTAGGATATAGTTGTGATTTTTAGAAAAAAAATTACACTCCAAATGCCCGGAAATTTAAGAGATCCATGCAACAGTAAATAGCCAAAGCAGCTGCAATGCCAAATGATACATGTACATAAATACATACATACATATCTACTCATTCACCAGGCCACTAACTCGTAAACATATTTGTGCATTATTTATGGGTTCAGCTACGCAAGTTGACCTTTGTGGTGGCGGCGTGTGACTCAATTAATTTGCCAGCGCTAGCGAATGCACACATAAAAATTAAAAAAAAAAATAATGAGAAATTGTTAAATATAAAAATCTAGTAATATTTATGCAGTATTATAACGCCATGACNTTTTGTTTGGTCAGTGTTGAGAATTTGCATTTTTGCAATTACACGAAAAGCGCGAACATTGAAAACGAAATAACAGAATCAAATTAAAACTCAAATAAAATAATGTCCCTATAAAAAACCATAATAAAAATACGTAAAATTACAAACACGCTATAAATATTGTCACACTTGCGCTTTTCAATGGCGATCCACACACAGCCTCCATCCAAATGATTGTGGTGGCTGCTAAATGTTTCGAGTGCTCAACTTAGCTCAGCTGCACAGTGGTAAAATGTTGAATTATGAAAAGTATCAAATTAAATTATTGAAATTCGAAGGCGGTTTGTGCATTGAATTTAAACGACGGCTCTTTTGGCCATACCTGATGATAGGTAGAGAGTTTCGACACCTTTAAAATGGCAGTTACCCATGGACGTAAAATCTCGGACGTATGCTCATTCAGCTGTATTGCATGAAGAACTACCATGGGATATTGAACCTGATAGTAGTAACAACCTAGAGATCCTACGGCCAATCACTCTTGACGACAATTGCTACCTTGAACATTGAGGGGAGCAATTAAAATATAACTGCACCGCTGGCCCGATTATGTCGTCCAAATGGGCCCACAACCCTGAACGTATCTCACTTTTAGAAACAAAGCAATGAAAACACCAGGTGCATGCAGAAGGACCTGATTTCATTTTGCACTTTCGGTTGACGTCTATGGACGGAGAAGAGAAAAAACTTTCATGCTTTATTAGGCTGAGCAAAAATTCCTTGGCGGTTACATCAAACATACAAGACTTTATCTGATAGTATTCAGATTTTGTTAAAGGTTTTCCATATCCGACAGACACACTGTACTTACGTCCACCTTTAGCCAAACTGCTGGCGCTTTAATGGGCTTTCCACCACAGCCAAACGTTACCACAGACACCCATCCTCGCGCCCTCGCTCTTGCCAAGACCATTGCCGCAGCGTTGGCTATGACCATTGTCATTATTGTCGCTGCCACGCTTGAGTATTTATTGTCACAGCACTTTTGGCATTTGTCGTTTCGCATTTACACGCCGCCCATTTCGCTGTCATTTTCAGTAGGTTGTGGCAGTTTATTTGCACATTATTAAATCGTTAATTATTGTGTGCTTTATTTGTATGTACATATGTATGTATGTACTTGAGTATTTGTTTGGATGTACATATTAGAGTGGTCCAAAAATAGTAAAGTCGAAATTTTAATGCCGCCAAATATTTATTTCGTAGAAAAGGGTATAGAATTCTTGAAAAAATCTATATTTTTCGATCGGAAAACTCTGGTTCTCTTCAGGAGACCTCCAATATTAAGATCCAATTGTTTATTTAACACTTTTTTAATACTATTGATTTTTTATTGGTCCCATCGGATTTTCCGTGGGTTTTGGCGGACCTATAAAATATAATTACCATGAAAAAATGGAAAATTTTGAGCGCTTTCAGCACTCCCTAAATATTTTTTTATTTCAAAATAAAAGAATAGGGGTAAGTATATATTATTCGGTATAGAACAATCCTAGGTGGTGGCGGTATTAAAATTCCGACTTAACTTTTTCACATGCATTTTTTGACCACCCTACTGCATATGTAAGTTTATGTAGCTGAATGCATATGTATGTATGTATGTATACCAATGAAAATATGACCTATGCTTTTTATATTTGTTTATTAAGCTTTCATTTTTTATTCTTATTTATTCATATTTGTGCTGTTGCTGTTGCTGCTGCTGCTGCGGCTCTTTGCTATTTGGCCTTTTTGGTATTTTACTTTTTGTCGCTGTGTACTTGCTTCTTTTTTCTTGTGTCCATTTTGTGGACGTAATTTATGCGCGCGTTTAAATACATTTCGCATTCATAATCGGAGCACATTGTGGTGGCGCAATAATACGCGCGTAATGATAATCGTCATTGTTCACTTCATGGTTTTCGTGGTGTTCACCGAATGAATGCGTTGCCGCTACTGCCGCAGCTACGGCATGAATGTTAAAGTATACGGATGTGCCGTAAAGAGCGCGAAAACAATTTCAATATCAGTGCAGATATTTCACTTAATGGACGCTGTGAATGACGGGAAACAGTTACCTACTATATCAACAATGAATGGATGAAATGGCTCCGAACATCGGGAAATCGGGATCCTGCGGGAATTCATATCCTGCGCGCCTTCAATCTCTCTTCAATCTGTCAACTAACCTGGAGCTACTTACTGCACACTTCATGAATCAGTGCAACGGCGTTCAATGCTGTGGTCATAATTACAATCTAAGCGATTCCAATTTTAGTTTGATATGGGTATTAAATTTATCGGATTTTTCACTGGCCGATTTCCATCTGGGCCAACGTTCAAATAAGTATTTTTAAATGATCCACTTTAATTCTTTCATTTATCCTTGCTGTCTACACACTTGCTGACATTTGACTTTATGTATTTATGTATATGCGGACAATAACCCACAGCCGCGTTAAAATCCCGGTGAAAGTCACCAGAACACCCGCTCATGTCCAGCTCAGCACCGCTCCGCTTGAATTTCATTTCCAACAAAAAATTTTAATGACATTTTCCTCTTTTATTGTTGTTGCAGCTTTCGTTGTTTCACTGAATTATTTCACTTTTTATTGCTTTTGTGTAAAAATAAAAGTAATGAAAATTAAAAAAAAAAAAAATTTATTATGTATGTACTTTTATTATTATCACGCACGCTGATGCGTATTACTTATCATTGTTGTTGTATTTGTTGTTGATGCAATTATTTACATTTTGTTGATTTTTTTATGAACTCCCTGCTGATTTATATACTTACTCGACCGTGTGGCGCAGCTGCTCAGCCGAACAGCTACAATCCAGCTGAATTGGGAAAAGGTAGGAGTGGTGCAACAGAAAAGCAAAGTACGTCATAGCATTCGCCTGAGCAGAAAACTGAAAACTTATTAAATTATTTAATTAATTAATTAGTGTTAAAGAATAAACGTAGTACTTTTATTTGCATAGACATAGTTGCAACTACATAGTTAAGTTAGGTTAATGTGTTTCTAAGGGAGGGCACGAGCATACGAAAAATTTGAGAAAGGATTGGCCAAACTTTGATAAAAGCTCTACCTAGGAGTAAAGGGCATGTAATCAGCAGCGATTTTTGAAAAATATTATAACAGCGACATTCTGGCAACTGTTTTTCAACTCACCTCAGTCTTTCGAGAGACAAAATCTTTCTTAGGACAGCTGTCCATTCTGGCAACTATCCGTGCCGGCTCCTTTCTGTCTTTCGGAAGACTAGTTTAAATATCTGCTACAGAGAAGGTCTTAGCGTAATTTTGTTTGTCTTTCAGCATTAGTTTTTCTAAAAATTTAACAAAAAAACATACATATATATTTTTTTAAGTATCTGAAAATAAGGAGAAAATTTAATAAAAAAAAATTACTTGCAAAAAAGAGATAATAAATAAATTTCCAAAAATTAATACCTATTAATTTTAAAGGCATTTTTTAAACAATTATAACAATTTCAAGAAAATAATTAAAACAAGTTTTTTTAAGAAATAAAGTTCCTGAAAATTTAACTTAGATTCTTTTTAAAATGATGAAATGGAACTATTAAAATAATCAAAATCTTAGTTTAATAAGTTTCTAAAAATAAATGAAATTGAAAGAATATTTTTTTCTTAAGACACTGAAATCTAAAAACTGAAATAAAATTAAATAAAAACAAAAAAAAAATTAATTAAGTTGAAATAAATATTTCATTTTTGGTTGTTGTTGTTTGCGAAAGGGTGGGTGTATGATGTATTTTGGAACGAATTTCCGTCATCCCTTGTCAAATTTGGTTTTGGTTCTCCGAGAACGAAAAATGGCACTGAAGATGGCACAACGCCGAAACCGGTTTGTCTGCAAACCAAATTTGACAAGGGATGACGGAAATTCGTTCCAAAATACATTAAAATAAATACATATTCATAAAATAGCTTTGTAAAAAATTTATGAAATTAAAAAAAATATATATTTTTTTTCTTTTTAACATACAATAAAATCTAAGAATTAAAAAAAAGTGTATAAAAAAGAAAACATATTAAATTGAAAAACGACTTTTGGATTCAGATTCTGTGAAGAAATGTTCTTCCGACGGATTTTAGTTTTAATAAAAAAATAATAATTTTTAAAAATCTCTTAGGGCTAGTTTTTTAGTGCCAGTGTAAACTTAGATTAAGTAAACCGAGTTTAAATTGAACAGCTGGCTGACATTTGATTGACTGATCTTAGTTTAAAGCAGCCAGATCGGGCGTTTAAACTTAGTTTAAACCACGGCCGTGCACTGAAAAACTGGCCCTTATGTGATTTGCCGACATTGCGTTGCAACTAAAGCAGCAGCGCGAATTTACAGCCACTCGCCACAATTTTTAAAGCTA